>NW_027402059.1:0-3654 GCF_003265705.2 Callorhinus ursinus
AAGTGGGGTCCTCCGATGTCAGTCCTTTAGGGACTGGCTTATTTCACATGGCATAATGGCCTCAAGGTCTGTCCCTGTGAGCCTGAACCTGACCCACTTTCCCCCCAAAAGTGTGGCTCAGCCCTCTCCTGTCTGAGCCGAACCTCCTCAGTCCCCTCTGCTCCCCTCAACTTTCTCCTCACCCTGATGATTATCCCATCCAGTTTGCAGCTTTGAAGACCTGTTCAGTCTGGATGCCAGGCACTTACCCTGAGGGCCTCGGGCCTCACTTACCCCCATCTGTCCACGTCAGGTGCCTGCGCTCCTCCCCCAGCTGACCCCCTGCTCCTCCCACAAGTGTCCTCATCTCAGGAGAGGGAAACACCATGTCCAGACCCTTGAAGTCGTCTGGGACTTCTTGCTTGTTACCAACTCTCCCGGTAGTGAAGTGGCTACTGGAGGACATTCAATGTCCAAAACATTTAAAGGCATATGTGAGTCTCTGCTGCCTAAGGCAATGGATAACATTTGGGGCAAATAGAAACCAAGCAGAATCACCAGAGAAAGGCTGAGGAATGAGGAGCTTAAGGAAGAAGGGTCTGGAAGCTCTGACTGCCACTACCTGAACTTCAGATGTTCCTCAGTTAATCCTGTGCCTCTGGTATCTTCCTGGAACCCTGAGCTGGTTGTTTTCAGACAGCTTGTCCAGCAGTACCCTCAGTTTCTGGGAGGCGGATTTGCTGGAATCTGCAGTGTGTCCTGCTGCCCCACCGGGATCGCTTTTTGAAAGCACATCGTCTGGGCCATCTGAAGTCCCAAGACTGTGGGTCTGTGACCCGGAGGGATTCTGAGCAGCGCTGGTGGGATGGGAGGGCTGCAAAGCCCAGAAGAAGGTTTCCAGAAAGCTGTCTGGGGTTCCCGGCATCCTACTGTATTTGAATCAAAGCCCTGAGTTCTTTAAAATGCCAGCAACGTTACAGCACGGGCCAGAAAAACAAATGTCCTTGTGCACCCAACACCACCTAAACTATTGGCCATTTCTTGTCACTTGAGCTGAGTACAAATGATTGGGAGTCGGGGCTTGAGGGGGGTCCTGGGCCAGACTTTGTATTTGGGGTCAAAGGCCATCCAGACAAGCATGTGCTGAGCCTGAGGAGGGGGTCTGTGTGAAGACCCCAGCTGCAGGCACTGCTGTCTGCAGATGCCCCCTCAGCCCGCCCCAGTGCACCTGCCGATGGGGGAGTGCCTGCCCCCTCCTCTCTTCCGAGACCTCTCCCCTGCACAAGGTGCCTCCTCTCCTGCCAGCCACTGCCAGCCTGCAGCCTCGTGGGGGGATACCCTGACGACCTCCAGCCCTGGAGATAAAGCCAGTGAGGGAGGGACGTGGTCTCCCAAGAGGCCAGAGCGCCAGGCTCCCACGGTGCTCACTCTCCTGCAGGCTCACTGTGCCACGTCCTCCCTCAGGCTCCCTGGGCTCAAGTCCTCCTCTGCTTGCTGAACAGGGCTCAGGATAGGGGCAGGGAAAGGGGCAGGTACAGAGGTAAGAGCAGGGGCAGAGGCAAGGGGAGGGACAGGGTCAGCAGTAGCGGCAGGTGCAGGATCCAGGGCAGGTGCAGGGACAGGATCTGGGTCAGGGGCAGGAACGTGACCACTGGCAGGGGCAGGGGAAGGGGCAGGGTCTCTGGCAGGAGTACGGACAGGGGCAGGAGAAAGGGTAGGATATGGGTCAGGAACAGTGACTCTGGCAGGGGCAGGAGCAGGAACTGGGGCAGGGGCAGGGGCAGGGGCAGCGGCAGAGGCAGGGGTAAGGGAAGTGGCAGGAGCAGGGTCAGGATCTGGGACCAAGGCAGGGGAAGGGGCTGGTGTGCGGTAAGGGGTAGTGGCAGGAACTGTAGCAGGGGCAGGGGCTAGGGCAAGGGCAGGTGCCATTTCTTCCTGGACAGCGCCAGGCTCTCCGTGGGCAGGTGCGGTGTCACCTGCCGGCTCCTGGTCTCCTCCTGAAGTCACTGCAGGCACTACCTGTCCCTCCAGATCGGGCTCTAGCTCCTCAGGTGGTGGAGCAGCTGTGAGAGGAGAAAAGCTCACCCCTGTGCTTACTCTCCTTGGGCCTTTGCAGAGACAGAGCCCAGCCCAGGGCCTCCCAGAGAAGCCACAGCCGGGAAGGAACCCTCACGGGGATGTCTCCCCAACTGCAGTCTACCCGCTGGGTGCTCTGTGCCCAGTCATTTCTCCTGGCCCAACACCAGCCTCTGGTGGGGCCGCACAGACCCGTCCCCACACACCAAAAACACCCAGCCCCAGCCTTCTCACCCTCGGCCTTGGCCTCCGTGGGCTCCAGCTCCTGGACCACTGTCCGGTGAACAACGACCTGGGACAGTGGTCCAGATGGTGTCGTAGGTCTTGCCTGGCAATCCCCAGCACCTGTTTCTCGGGATGCCTGTGGGGCCAAACCCTCTGTCAGGGAGGAGGGCATGTCCGCCAGCTGCCTCTCCATGTCCTCTGTGGCCTTCTGCAAAGACAGGGACCGGTAGCCGGCCCCGAGGCATCACAGCCCTGCCTGGCCATCCGCACTGTCCTCCTGCCCAGTCCCCCTGCTGCTCCCAGATCAGACACACACCTGTGCGTGCACAGCCCTGCACCTGGGATGCAGTGACCCATCCCTGCAGGGCTATCAGGATAAACCTTGGGCAGAAGGGGCAGCGCCCACACACCCCATCCCATATAGCCAGCCTTGACCTTGAACATGACCTGCCCACTGGGTATCTGACCCCTCATCAGCCTGCCCCTGCTCGGGGTGGTCCCACCCCGATGACCCCACTTTACACACATAGTCACACACACATGCACACACTCACACACAGACACACACACACACACACGCACAGACACACACCCCCATCCGCACACGTGCACACACACACACACTCACATACAGACACAGACACACACGCACACACTCAGAGACACACGCACATACTCATACAAACACACACACACACACTCACAAAGACACACACCCACATCAACACACACACACACACATTCACACACAGACACAGACACAGACACACACACAGAGGGCACCTGGGGCTACACAGGTCAGATCGGAGCAAGTGGGCTGGGTGGCCGGCTCTGGGGCTCCTGGTGTTACCTTTTTGTGCTTCGGCCAAATGGCTAGAGGCGGTGGGCAGCCCTGACGTGAAATCCCCAGCGGGGGACAGCGTCTGCAGGGCACACTTTCTTCTGCCTAGAGCCTCCAGACCTCGTCAGGCAGCATGTGAATATCTTGGTTTGAGGATCTCCAACGAAATGAGCTGGGCAGTGGGCTGTCTGTGAAATGTGGGTGCCTGGTTACTGGGGTTCCAAATTGTGTTGGGCTCTGTTGTCCGGGAAATGAGGTCACCACTGCC
The DNA here is from genome assembly GCF_003265705.2 of Callorhinus ursinus. Classification (NCBI taxonomy): domain Eukaryota; kingdom Metazoa; phylum Chordata; class Mammalia; order Carnivora; family Otariidae; genus Callorhinus; species Callorhinus ursinus. Next base: position 3,390 of record NW_027402059.1, read on the forward strand.
TTGGGTCCCCTTACCCATCTTCCTCCTCACACAAGAGCCCACCGAGGGTCCCCCTCCCCCGCTGCTCAATGCTCACACTCCCCCCATGTACCATCCATACAGTGACACCCACACAGCCCACCCACAGCACCCGGGGAGGCCTGGGTGCAGCCAGTGTCCCCACCGTGACGGCAAAGAGCCGGGTTCAGACCGGGCTCCTGCGAGTGCACAGGGCTGTGAACCTGGACAGACCCCGTGCCTCTCAGGGCCTCCACAGGCTCCCCAT
>NW_027402060.1:0-3652 GCF_003265705.2 Callorhinus ursinus
TCTTTCTTTCTTTCTTTCTTTCTTTCTTTCTTTCTTTCTTTCTTTCTCCCTCTCTCCCTCCCTCTCTCTCTCTCTTTCTTTCTTTCTTTCTCTTCAAAGATTTATCTATCCACTTCAGAGAGAGAGATAGAGAAAGACTGAGAGCAGGGGCAATGGTTGAGGGAGAGAGAGAATCCTGAAGTCATTTCCTTGCTGAATGCAGAGCCCCAACCCAGGTTTTGATCCCATGACCCTGAGATCATGACCCCAGCCTAAATCAAGAGTTGGCCGCTCAATTGTCTGAGCCACCCAGGCACCCATAGGAATTATCTTCTTAAAACATCACTATAACCATTCCTTTTTTTCCTGCCCAGGAATCCTCAGTGATGCACACAAGTGAAGAAAGGATAAAATCCAACCTTTCTTTCTCACAGAACACAGAGACTCCTGGAGCCTCAACTTCTGTATATACCTTATTCTCCACTATGAATAAAAGCACCTCTTATTTCCCTCTCTCCATCCATATGCTTGCCTCATTCTATTCCTTTAATTCTAATTATATTTTTTGAGCCAGATCAGAAAAATCATTCTTTAAAAGAAAACAAATAGCAAACACTTGTTGGGTGCTTTTGTATGTGTCAGGCACTTTTCTAATCTATTAAACTACCACCTCTATGGTGTTGGTCCTATTATTATCCCCATTCTATAGCCAGAATGATAGAAGGGTTAGTTTACTGTCTCACTTCATGTAAGAAGTTCAGATTGGAACCTAGACAGTTTGGCTTACAGCCCAAGATCCTCACGACTACACTATACTGTGTCTTGAGACTATAGAATCATACTCCCTCCATTGTAATGGTGCATTCTGTTCAGTTCCAGTCACTGGTCAGTTGATCGTGCTTTCATATATTTCTTTCATATCTTCATTTTTCTGGTTAAATTATGATTGTTTTCATATAAAATCATAAAGCATAAAACAGGAGTTCTAAAGCCATATCCCAGTGACCAAGCAATTCAAGTAGATGAGTGTAAAGTATATCAGATTTAAGAAAAATCAACTGCAGAAATATGATCAAAGGTATTTTATTTTATTAATATATGGAGTATGCCTCTATCATAACTCAAAATATATGCCACTGGAGTTGATATTTTAACCTTGATATCAAAAAAATTCTAAATGAAAATAGAAATAATCATTAAATACATTATTGGATTTTTTTAACTCCTTTGATTTGGAAGCAAAACCTGGCACCTTTTCTTCTGACCAAGATGTCAGTGTGAAGTCCTTTGTTTTTTTCTTGAATTGTTTAGTGGAGAATTTAGGCTTGGGTCCATTAAACTGGGAGTGATATTTAGATTTTTTTTTTCTGTTTAATAATAGGCAAGAGCTGTTCACAAACACTTGCACTTTAAATATGGATCAAATCTTTGCACAGACTTTTTTTAAAAAGATTTTATTTATTTGAGAGAGAGAGAATGAGAGATAGCATGAGAGGGAAGAGGGTCAGAGGGAGAAGCAGACTCCCTGCTGAGCAGGGACCCCGATGGGGGACTCGATCCTGGGACTCCAGGATCATGACCTGAGCCGAAGGCAGTCGCTTAACCAACTGAGCCACCCAGGTGACCAGACATTTTTATAATTAGGGTCACTTTTTTGGAGGTATAAGTAGAATTCTGATATTCCATTGTTGTCTTAATATTTTTCAGTACTATGTTGCACAATGTTCCATTAACTTTCATTTTCCCCTCTTCATTTACACCATCATATTAATTGGGAAAGGGGAACTAATAGGTTCATATAACATATAATGATATTTTATCGTTAAAAAATGGAAATAAATGAACATTTTTTTAAAGATTTTATTTATTTATTTGAGAGAGAGAGAATGAGAGATAGAGAGCATGAGAGGGAAGAGGTTCAGAGGGAGAAGCAGACTCCCTGCCCAGCAGGGAGCCCAATGTGGGACTCGATCCCGGGACTCCAGGATCATGACCTGAGCCGAAGGCAGTCACTTAACCAACTGAGCCACCCAGGCACCCCAAAAAAATGAACATTTTTTTAAAATTTTTATTGTTAGCTTAATCACCATACATTACATCATTAGTTTTTGATGTAGTGTTCCATGATTCATTGTTTGTGCATAACACTCAGTGCTCCATGAAGAACGTGCCCTCTTTAATACCCATCACCCAGCTGACCCATCCTCCCACCCGCCTCCTCTCTAGAAGCCTCAGTTTGTTTTTCAGAGTCCATTGTCTCTCATGGTTTGGCTCCCCCTCCAATTTCCCTCCCTTCATTCTTCCCCTCCTGCTATCTTCTTCTACTTCTTCTTCTTCTTCTTCTTTTTAAACGTATAATGTATTATTTGCTTCAGATGTACAGATCTGTGATTCATCAGTCTTACACAATTCACAGCGCTCAAAATACCACATAACCTCCCCAATATTTATCACCCAGCGACTCCATCCCTCCCATCCCCCACCACTCCAGCAACCCTCAGTTTGTTTCGTGAGATTAAGAATTCCTCATATTGGGGCACCTGGGTGGCTCAGTCGTTAAGCATCTACTTTCTGCTCAGGTCATGATCCCGGAGTCCTGAGATCGAGCCTTGCATCAGGCTCCATGCTCAATGGAAAGCCTGCTTCTCCCTCTCCCACTCCCCCTGCTTGTGTTCCCTCTCTTCCTGTGTCTCTCTCTGTCAAATAAATAAATAAAATGTTAAAAAAAAAAAAAAGAATTCCTCATATCAGTGAGGTCATATGATACATGTTTCTCTGACTAGTCAGTCAGCTGACTATTCCACTCAGCATAATTCCCTCCAGTTCCATCCACATCATTGCAAATGGCAAGATTTCATTCCTTTTGATGGCTGCATAATATTCCATTGTATATATATATACAACATCTTCTTTATCCATTCATCTGTTGATGGACATCTTGGCTCTTTCCACAGTTTAGCTATTGTGGACATTGTGGCTAAAAACATTGGGGTGCATGTACCTCATCAGATACCTACATTTGTATCTTTGGGGTAAATACCCAGTAGTGCAATTGCTGGATCGTATGGTAGCTCTATTTTCAACTTTTTGAGGAACATCCATACTGTTTTCCAGAGTGGTGGCACCAGCTTGCATTCCCACCAACAGGGTAGGAGGGTTCCGCTTTCTGTGCATCCTGGCCAACAGCCGTCATCTCCTGACTTGTTAATTTTAGCCATTCTGACTGCTGTGAGGTGATATCTCTTTGAGGTTTTGATTTGGATTTCCCTGATGCTGAGCGATGTTGAGCACTTTTTCATGTGTCTGTTGGACATTTCGATGTCTTCTTTGGAAAAATATCTGTTCATGTCTTCTGCCGATTCTTGATTGGATCATTTGTTCTTTGGGTGTTGAGTTTGATAAGTTCTTTATAGATTTTGGATACTAGCCCCTTATCTGATATATCATTTGCAAATAACTTCTCCCATTCTGTTGGTTGTCTTTTGGTTATGTGGACTGTTTCTTTTGCTGTCCAAAAGCTTCTGATCTTGATGAAGTCCCAATAGTTCATTTTTGCCCTTGCTTGCCTTACCTTTGGCGATGTTTCTAGGAAGAAGTTGCTGTAGCTGAGGTCAAAGAGGTTGCTGCCTGTGTTCTCCTTTAAGATTTTGAGGGAGTCCTGTCTCACATTGAG
>NW_027402061.1:0-3652 GCF_003265705.2 Callorhinus ursinus
AGCCTTCAACTCACATCACCTCTCCACAGGGTGGCCACCTTTTCAAGGGTGCTTGTGTGCCCACCTGGGGAGCGGGTCCCAGCAGAATTCCAAGGGAGAAAGAAGCATGGGCCCAAGGCGCCTCTCGACTCAACTCCTCTTTCGTGAAGCTAGGTCGTCTGCACCCTGTGTGCGTTTAGTCCTAAGTGCCAGGAGCCTAGCACAAAGGAACAAGACCGGAGAGCCCCCCATGCCTCAGCCAAGAACGCCCTTCCTGAGCGCAAAGTTCATCTGTCGGGGGTTTGTGTGAAAGCATGAGAAATGGGACCTGGATGTTCCTCGGACTGAGAGACAGGCCTGGAAGGAAGGCTGCTCTCGACTCCCCTCTTGTTTAAGGAGGTTAGCACTTCTATCCCCTGTGTCCCTGCCTGGACGCCAGGGTACCTGGCCACTCTCACGGACAATCCAAGCTATCGAGTCACCGAACTTTAGCTACCATGGCTGTTCTTGAAGCTGCAGGAATTTTTGCTGTTGTCGTATATGAGAGCCCAGGGAACGGGTCCCAAGCGTGAAACCGAGTGAGAAACAGGATTGTGCAGAAGGCAGCTCTCTCTCCCCTCTTGTTTCATGAGGCTAGTCACGTGGCCCCGTGTGTGCCTGCAGGCGTAAAGCCAGCCACCGCACTCGAAAAGACAACACTTCTGGAGAACCCGTTCTTGCCCTTTGACCCGCCTTTCCTGGGAGTGGAAGCCTTTGGCCGTGAGCGTGGGTGAGAGCGCTGCAAGGGCTTTTGAACCCCTATTCTGAGTGAGACTCAGGATGGGGCAGAAAGCAGAACACGACCCCCCACTGGTTTCATGAAGCCAGTTCTGCGGCCCCACTTGTGCTTGCAAGTCTAACTGCTTGCGTACCAACGTGAAGAAACAGCAGGGTCGGGGGACCGTGTTGTAGATAGCATCACTGTTGCGGAGGGTGGAAACACTTTGAGTGTGTGTGCGTGAGAGCTTGGGAGACGATTCCCCTAAATCACTGGGCGAAAGAAACGGCTTCGTGCAGAGGCACCTCTCGTATCAGCTCTAAGTTGCCCGAAGCTAGCACTCCTCCGGCATGTATGCGTGGAGGCCTCAGAATATGGGATCAAAAGCCTTTGCAGCGCTCTGTTTTTTTTTTAATTGTTCTTTTTCCCCTTTTCAAGGTCGAAAGACTTAAACGTGAGACAGGAGTCCATCAAAATCCTAAAGGAGGACACAGGCAGCAACCTCTTCGACCTCAGCCACAACAAATTCTTCCGAGAAACCTCGCCAAAGGCAAGGAAACTAAGGGCAAAAATGAACTCTTGGGATTTCATCAAGATCAAAAGCTTTTGCACAGCAAAAGAAATAGTCCACAAAACCAAAAGACAACCGACAGAGTGGGAGAAAATATTTGCAGATGACATATCAGAGAAAGGACTATTGTCCAAAATCTATAAAGAACTTATCAAACTCAACACCCAAAGAAAAACTACTCCAATCAAGAAATGGGCAGAAGACGTGAACAGACATTTTTCCAAAGAAGACATCCAAATGGCCAACAGACACAGGAAAAAGTGCTCAACATTGCTCGGCATCGGGGAAATCCAAATCAAAACCTCGATGAGATAGCACCTGCCACCAGTCAGAATGGCTAAAATTAACAAGTGAAGGAACGACAGATGTTGGCAGGGATGCGGAGAAAGGGGAACCCGCCTACACTGTTGGTGGGAAGGCAAGCTGGTGCAAGCCCTCTGGGAAACAGTATGGAGGTTTCTCAAACAGTTGAAAATAGAGCTACCATACGATCCAGCAATGGCCCTTCTGGGTATTTACCACAAAGATACAAATGTAGGCATCCGAAGGAGTACATGCCCCCCGATGTTTATAGCGGCTGTGTCCACAAGAGCCAAACTGTGGAAAGAGCCAAGATGTCCATCGACAGTTGAATGGATAAAGAAGGGGTGGTATGTACACACGATGAAATGACATGCAGCCATCAAAAGGAATGAGATCTTGCCATTTGCAACGACATGGATGCAACTGGAGGGTGTTATGCTCAGTGAAATAAGTCAATCAGAGAGAGACATGTAGCACATGACCTCACTGATATGAGGAATTCTTAATCTCAGGAAACAAACTGAGTGTTGCTAGAGTGGTGGGGCATGGGAGGGATGGGGTGGCTGGGTGATAGACATCGGGCAGGTTATGTGCTATGGTGAGCATTGTGAATTGTGCAAGACTGTTGAATCACAGATCTGAACTTCGGAAATAACGCAACATATGTTAAGAAAAAAGGAAAAGAAGATGGCAGGACGGGAAGAATGAAGGGGAGTAAGTCGGAAGGGGAGACGAACCGTGAGAGATGATGGACTCTGAAAAAAACTGAGGGTTCTAGAGGGGAGGAGGTACGGAGATGGGTTAGCAGGGTGATGGGTATTATGGAGAGCACATTCTGCATGGAGCACTGGGGGTTATGCACAAACCATGAAGCACGGAACACCACATCTAAAATTATTGATGTAAAATATCGTGGTTAACATGATTTAAAAAAAAAATGGTTTTGGACTCGCTGGCAGTGCTCGCACGCATGCACACAGCCAAAGGCTTCCACCCTCAGGAAGGGCTAGTCTGACCGAAGCCCGGATTCTCTACAGTGTGGTTCCTTCGAGTTAGGCGTTTGGCTTTCGGTCTGCACGCACACCCCGCGCAACGGTAGTAGCCCCAGGAATGAGAGCTGAGCCGAGAGGCGTCTCCGGCACCGGCCTTTTTCTCCCTTGGGTTTACGTAGGGAAGCTGTTCCCCGGGCTCTCAGGCACAGCACACACTATACAGCGTCCTCCACGCCAGTAAAGCGCGGTTTCTCCACAGTGTTGTGCCTTCCAGGGAGGGTCCTGAAACTGAGGCCTCCACACACACATGCTGGAGGAGTGCTAGCTTCGTGCAACTTAGAGCTGATGCGAGAGGTGTCTCTGCATGAAGCCGTTTCTCTCGCCCAGTGATTTAGGGGAATCGTCTCCCAGGCTCTCACGCACACACACTCAAAGTGTTTCCACCCTCTGCAACAGTGATGCTATCTATCTACAACACGGTCCCCCTACCCTGCTGTTTCTTTGCGTTAGTAAGCGAGCAGTGAGACATGCATGCCCAAGTGGGGCCGCAGGGCTGGCTTCATGAAATCAGTGGGGAGTCATGTTCTGCCCTCTGCCCCATCCTGAGTCTCACTCAGAATAGGGGTTCAAAAGCCCTTGCAGCGCTCTCACCCACGCTCATGGCCAAAGGCTTCCACTCCCAGGAAAGGCGGGTCAAAGGGCAAGAACGGGTTCTCCAGAAGTGTTGTCGTTTTGAGTGGGGTGGCTGGCTTTATGGCTGCAGGCACACACGGGGCCACGCAACTAGGCTCATGAAACAAGAGGGGAGAGAGAGCTGCCTTTTCTGCACGATCTTGTTCCTTTGCGCTAGGCGGCAGGCACTTAGGACTAAACGCACACAGGGTGCAGACAACCTAGCTTCACGAAAGAGGAGTTGAGTCGAGAGGCACCTTGGGCCCATGCTTCTTTCTCCCTTGGAATTCTGCTGGGACCCGCTCCCCAGGTGGGCACACAAGCACCCTTGAAAAGGTGGCCACCCTGTGGAGAGGCGACGTGAGTTGAAGGCTGGGC
>NW_027402062.1:0-3650 GCF_003265705.2 Callorhinus ursinus
TCTTTCTTTCTTTCTTTCTTTCTTTCTTTCTTTCTTTCTTTCTTTCTCCCTCTCTCCCTCCCTCTCTCTCTCTCTTTCTTTCTTTCTTTCTCTTCAAAGATTTATCTATCCACTTCAGAGAGAGAGATAGAGAAAGACTGAGAGCAGGGGCAATGGTTGAGGGAGAGAGAGAATCCTGAAGTCATTTCCTTGCTGAATGCAGAGCCCCAACCCAGGTTTTGATCCCATGACCCTGAGATCATGACCCCAGCCTAAATCAAGAGTTGGCCGCTCAATTGTCTGAGCCACCCAGGCACCCATAGGAATTATCTTCTTAAAACATCACTATAACCATTCCTTTTTTTCCTGCCCAGGAATCCTCAGTGATGCACACAAGTGAAGAAAGGATAAAATCCAACCTTTCTTTCTCACAGAACACAGAGACTCCTGGAGCCTCAACTTCTGTATATACCTTATTCTCCACTATGAATAAAAGCACCTCTTATTTCCCTCTCTCCATCCATATGCTTGCCTCATTCTATTCCTTTAATTCTAATTATATTTTTTGAGCCAGATCAGAAAAATCATTCTTTAAAAGAAAACAAATAGCAAACACTTGTTGGGTGCTTTTGTATGTGTCAGGCACTTTTCTAATCTATTAAACTACCACCTCTATGGTGTTGGTCCTATTATTATCCCCATTCTATAGCCAGAATGATAGAAGGGTTAGTTTACTGTCTCACTTCATGTAAGAAGTTCAGATTGGAACCTAGACAGTTTGGCTTACAGCCCAAGATCCTCACGACTACACTATACTGTGTCTTGAGACTATAGAATCATACTCCCTCCATTGTAATGGTGCATTCTGTTCAGTTCCAGTCACTGGTCAGTTGATCGTGCTTTCATATATTTCTTTCATATCTTCATTTTTCTGGTTAAATTATGATTGTTTTCATATAAAATCATAAAGCATAAAACAGGAGTTCTAAAGCCATATCCCAGTGACCAAGCAATTCAAGTAGATGAGTGTAAAGTATATCAGATTTAAGAAAAATCAACTGCAGAAATATGATCAAAGGTATTTTATTTTATTAATATATGGAGTATGCCTCTATCATAACTCAAAATATATGCCACTGGAGTTGATATTTTAACCTTGATATCAAAAAAATTCTAAATGAAAATAGAAATAATCATTAAATACATTATTGGATTTTTTTAACTCCTTTGATTTGGAAGCAAAACCTGGCACCTTTTCTTCTGACCAAGATGTCAGTGTGAAGTCCTTTGTTTTTTTCTTGAATTGTTTAGTGGAGAATTTAGGCTTGGGTCCATTAAACTGGGAGTGATATTTAGATTTTTTTTTTCTGTTTAATAATAGGCAAGAGCTGTTCACAAACACTTGCACTTTAAATATGGATCAAATCTTTGCACAGACTTTTTTTAAAAAGATTTTATTTATTTGAGAGAGAGAGAATGAGAGATAGCATGAGAGGGAAGAGGGTCAGAGGGAGAAGCAGACTCCCTGCTGAGCAGGGACCCCGATGGGGGACTCGATCCTGGGACTCCAGGATCATGACCTGAGCCGAAGGCAGTCGCTTAACCAACTGAGCCACCCAGGTGACCAGACATTTTTATAATTAGGGTCACTTTTTTGGAGGTATAAGTAGAATTCTGATATTCCATTGTTGTCTTAATATTTTTCAGTACTATGTTGCACAATGTTCCATTAACTTTCATTTTCCCCTCTTCATTTACACCATCATATTAATTGGGAAAGGGGAACTAATAGGTTCATATAACATATAATGATATTTTATCGTTAAAAAATGGAAATAAATGAACATTTTTTTAAAGATTTTATTTATTTATTTGAGAGAGAGAGAATGAGAGATAGAGAGCATGAGAGGGAAGAGGTTCAGAGGGAGAAGCAGACTCCCTGCCCAGCAGGGAGCCCAATGTGGGACTCGATCCCGGGACTCCAGGATCATGACCTGAGCCGAAGGCAGTCACTTAACCAACTGAGCCACCCAGGCACCCCAAAAAAATGAACATTTTTTTAAAATTTTTATTGTTAGCTTAATCACCATACATTACATCATTAGTTTTTGATGTAGTGTTCCATGATTCATTGTTTGTGCATAACACTCAGTGCTCCATGAAGAACGTGCCCTCTTTAATACCCATCACCCAGCTGACCCATCCTCCCACCCGCCTCCTCTCTAGAAGCCTCAGTTTGTTTTTCAGAGTCCATTGTCTCTCATGGTTTGGCTCCCCCTCCAATTTCCCTCCCTTCATTCTTCCCCTCCTGCTATCTTCTTCTACTTCTTCTTCTTCTTCTTCTTTTTAAACGTATAATGTATTATTTGCTTCAGATGTACAGATCTGTGATTCATCAGTCTTACACAATTCACAGCGCTCAAAATACCACATAACCTCCCCAATATTTATCACCCAGCGACTCCATCCCTCCCATCCCCCACCACTCCAGCAACCCTCAGTTTGTTTCGTGAGATTAAGAATTCCTCATATTGGGGCACCTGGGTGGCTCAGTCGTTAAGCATCTACTTTCTGCTCAGGTCATGATCCCAGAGTCCTGAGATCGAGCCTTGCATCAGGCTCCATGCTCAATGGAAAGCCTGCTTCTCCCTCTCCCACTCCCCCTGCTTGTGTTCCCTCTCTTCCTGTGTCTCTCTCTGTCAAATAAATAAATAAAATGTTAAAAAAAAAAAAGAATTCCTCATATCAGTGAGGTCATATGATACATGTTTCTCTGACTAGTCAGTCAGCTGACTATTCCACTCAGCATAATTCCCTCCAGTTCCATCCACATCATTGCAAATGGCAAGATTTCATTCCTTTTGATGGCTGCATAATATTCCATTGTATATATATATACAACATCTTCTTTATCCATTCATCTGTTGATGGACATCTTGGCTCTTTCCACAGTTTAGCTATTGTGGACATTGTGGCTAAAAACATTGGGGTGCATGTACCTCATCAGATACCTACATTTGTATCTTTGGGGTAAATACCCAGTAGTGCAATTGCTGGATCGTATGGTAGCTCTATTTTCAACTTTTTGAGGAACATCCATACTGTTTTCCAGAGTGGTGGCACCAGCTTGCATTCCCACCAACAGGGTAGGAGGGTTCCGCTTTCTGTGCATCCTGGCCAACAGCCGTCATCTCCTGACTTGTTAATTTTAGCCATTCTGACTGCTGTGAGGTGATATCTCTTTGAGGTTTTGATTTGGATTTCCCTGATGCTGAGCGATGTTGAGCACTTTTTCATGTGTCTGTTGGACATTTCGATGTCTTCTTTGGAAAAATATCTGTTCATGTCTTCTGCCGATTCTTGATTGGATCATTTGTTCTTTGGGTGTTGAGTTTGATAAGTTCTTTATAGATTTTGGAAACTAGCCCCTTATCTGATATATCATTTGCAAATAACTTCTCCCATTCTGTTGGTTGTCTTTTGGTTATGTGGACTGTTTCTTTTGCTGTCCAAAAGCTTCTGATCTTGATGAAGTCCCAATAGTTCATTTTTGCCCTTGCTTGCCTTACCTTTGGCGATGTTTCTAGGAAGAAGTTGCTGTAGCTGAGGTCAAAGAGGTTGCTCCCTGTGTTCTCCTTTAAGATTTTGAGGGAGTCCTGTCTCACATTGAG
>NW_027402063.1:0-333 GCF_003265705.2 Callorhinus ursinus
AGAAATCAATGAACTAGAAACCAAAAGAACAGTAGAACAGATCAACGAAACTAGGAGCTGGTTCTTTGAAAGAATTAACAAGATTGATAAACCCCCGGCCAGACTTATCAAAAGGAAAGGAGAAATGACCCAAATCAACAAAATCATGAATGAAAGAGGAGAGATCACAACCAACACCAAAGACATACAAACAATTATAAGAACATATTATGAGCAACTCTATGCCAGCAAATTAGATAACCTGGAAGAAATGGGTGCATTCCTAGAGATGTATCAACTACCAAAATTGAACCAGGAAGAAATAGAAAACCTGAACAGACCTATAACCACTAA
>NW_027402063.1:433-3650 GCF_003265705.2 Callorhinus ursinus
ACAATTATAAGAACATATTATGAGCAACTCTATGCCAGCAAATTAGATAACCTGGAAGAAATGGGTGCATTCCTAGAGATGTATGAACTACCAAAATTGAACCAGGAAGAAATAGAAAACCTGAACAGACCTATAACCACTAAGGAAATTGAAGCAATCATCAAAAATCTCCCAAGAAACAAAAGCCCAGGGCCAGACGGCTTCCCAGGGGAATTCTATCAGACATTTCAAGAAGAATTAATACCTATTCTCCTGAAACTGTTCCAAAAAATAGAAATGGAAGGAAAACTTCCAAACTCATTTTATGAGGCCACCATTACCTTGATCCCAAAACCAGACAAAGACCCCATCCAAAAGGAGAATTACAGACCAATATCCTTGATGAACATGGATGCAAAAATTCTCACCAAAATACTAGCCAATAGGATCCAACAGTACATTAAAAGAATTATTCACCATGACCAAGTGGGATTTATCCCTGGGCTGTAAGGCTGGTTCAACATCCGCAAATCAATCAACGTGATACAATACATTAACAAAAGAAAGAGCAAGAATCATATGATCCTCTCAATAGATGCAGAAAAAGCATTTGACAAAGTACAACATCCTTTCTTGATCAAAACTCTTCAGAGTATAGGGATAGAGGGTACATACCTCAATATCATAAAAGCCATCTATGAAAAACCTACAGCGAATATCATTCTCAATGGGGAAACACTGAGAGCTTTTCCCCTAAGGTCAGGAACGCAGCAGGGAAGTCCACTCTCACCACTGCTATTCAACATAGTATTAGAAGTCCTAGCCACAGCAATCAGACAACAAAAAGAAATCAAAGGCATCCAAATCGGCAAAGAGGAAGTCAAGCTCTCACTCTTTGCAGATGATATGATACTGTATGTGGAAAACCCAAAAGACTCCACCCCAAAACTGCTAGAACTCATACAGGAATTCAGTAAAGTAGCAGGATATAAAATCAATGCACAGAAATCAGTGGCATTCCTATACACCAACAACAAGACAGAAGAGAGACAAATCAAGGAGTCTATCCCATTTACAATTGCACCCAAAACCATTAGATACCTAGGAATAAATCTAACCAAAGAGGCAAAGGATCTGTACTCAGAAAACTATAAAATACTCATGAAAGAAATTGAAGAAGACACAAAGAAATGGAAAACGTTCCATGTTCATGGATTGGAAGAACAAACACTGTGAAGATGTCAATGCTACCTAGAGCAATCTACACATTCAATGCAATCCCCATGAAAATACCATCCACTTTTTTCAAAGAAATGGAACAAATAATCTTAAAATTTGTATGGAACCAGAAGAGACCCAGAATAGCCAGAGGAATACTGAAAAAGAAAAGCAAAGCTGGCGGCATCACAATTCCGGACTTCCAGCTCTATTACAAAGCTGTCATCATCAAGACAGTATGGTACTGGCACAAAAACAGACACATAGATCAATGGAACAGAATAGAGAGCCCAGAAATGGACCCTCAACTCTATGGTCAACTTATTTTTGACAAAGCAGGAAAGAATGTCCAATGGCAAAAAGGCAGTCTCTTCAACAAATGGTGTTGGGAAAATTGGACAGCCACATGCAGAAGAATGAAACTGGACCATTTCCTTACACCACACACAAAAATAGACTCCAAATGGTTGAAAGACCTAAACGTGAGACAGGAGTCCATCCAAATCCTAAAGGAGAACACAGGTAGCAACCTTTTCGACCTTAGCCGCAGCAACTTCTTCCTAGAAACATCGCCAAAGGCACGGGAAGCCCGGGCAAAAATGAACTATTGGGATTTCATCAAGATAAAAAGCTTTTGCACAGCAAAAGAAACAGTCCACAAAACCAAAAGACAACCGACAGAATGGGAGAAAATATTTGCAAATGACATATCAGATAAAGGGCTAGTATCCAAAATCTATAAAGAACTTATCAAACTCAACACCCAAAGAACAAATAATCCAATCAAGAAATGGGCAGAAGACATGAACAGACATTTCTCCAAAGAAGACATCCAAATGGCCAACAGGCACATGAAAAAGTGCTCCACATCGCTCGGCATCAGGGAAATCCAAATCAAAACCTCAATGAGATACCACCTCACACCCGTCAGAATGGCTAAAATTAACAAGTCAGGGAACAACAGATGTTGGCGGGGATGTGGAGAAAGGGGAACCCTTCTACACTGTTGGTGGGAATGCAAGCTGGTGTAGCCACTCTGGAAAACAGTATGGAGGTTCCTCAAACAGTTGAAATTAGAGCTACCGTTCGATCCAGCAATTGCACTACTGGGTATTTACCCCAAAGATACAAATGTAGGGACCCGAAGGGGTACGTGTACCCCAATGTTTATAGCAGCAATGTCCACAATAGCCAAACTGTGGAAAGAGCCAAGATGCCCATCGACAGATGAATGGATAAAGAAGGGGTGGTATATATACACAATGGAATATTATGCAGCCATCAAAAGGAATGAGATCTTGCCATTTGCAACGACGTGGATGGAACTGGAGGGTGTCATGCTGAGTGAAATAAGTCAATCAGAGAAAGACATGTATCACATGACCTCACTGATATGAGGAATTCTTAATCTCAGGAAACAAACTGAGTGTTACTGGAGTGGTTGGGGGTGGGAGGGCTGGGGTGGCTGTGTGATAGACATTGGGCAGGGTATGTGCTACGGTGAGCGCTGTGAATTGTGCAAGACTGTTGAATCACAGATCTGTACTTCTGAAACAAATAACGGAACATATTTTAAGAAAAAAGAAAAAGAAGAAGATAACAGGAGAGGAAGAAAAGGGGAGTATGTCAGAGGGGGAGATGAACCATGAGAGATGATTGACTCTGAAAAACAACCTGAGGGTTCTAGAGGGGAGGGGGGGAGGGGGATGGGTTATCCTGGTGATGGGTATTGAGGAGGGCACGTTCTGCATGGAGCACTGGGTGTTATGAACAAACAATGAATCATGGAACACTGCACCAAAAACTAATGATGTAATATATGGTGATTAACATAACAATAAAAAAATTTAAAAAAGAAACTGTAATGAGATACTACCACATACCTATTAGAATGGCTAAAATCCAAAACACTATATCCAAAACCAAATGATGGTTAGGATGTGGAGCAACAGAAATTCTCATTTATTGCTGGTGGGAATGCAGTACAGTACAAACACTTTGGAAGACAGTTAGATGATTT
>NW_027402064.1:0-1440 GCF_003265705.2 Callorhinus ursinus
TTTGGAACTGGGGAAAGGATTGAAAGCAGGAGATCGCTGCATGCCCGTCCCAGCGCACCCACACTTGCAGCGGTCCCGCGGCCGAAAAGAAGAGCATGATACTCACGCGGACCCACGCTTTCAACCCTCACTCCTTGGAAACTCGAAGCAGTGCTGGGTGGTCAGGTCTCCCGTGCCCCTAGGAGTTACCCCGCACCCTCGGTTGCCTAGTGAGGGGTCACTCCCCAGAGCTTGACTCCAAAGCCCCACAAATTCGGGACACCCAAGCAGTATTGAGTGACTCAGGCTGCCACCGAGAAGGAAAATGCGCCCTTTGGTACTCGGGAAAGCATTCAGACCAGGAGGACTCTAAATGCCCATCCCAGGAATCCACAAATTTTGCGCCCTCTGGCGGCAAACCCTGAGCCTGACCCTCAACCTGACCCACGCCCCCAGACAAACTCCCAGGGAAGCAGGCCATATTGCTGGAATTTGGGACCTGTCGTACCCCTAGGACCTCACGCTCTCCCTCTCTGTCTCCTGAGGGCTCTGGCCCCAGGGGCCTGGCTCTAAAGGCACAGGGATTTGGGCACCTGAGCAATACCGGAGCCTTGGCCTGTCTCCGAGGAGGAAACCACACCATTTGGAAATCGGAGAAAAGATTTCCGAGGAAAACTCTGTACGCACATCGTCGTGAAATGCCACATGCAACGGCCCCCGGCCCACAAACCCCGAGACTGACAGTCACCCTGACCCACGCCCCCCACTCAGATCCCCCGCCCCCACAAGCTTCCCTAACGTGGCCATATCAGTGCTCCAATGACCATAGGCCCTAGCTCTATCCCTAGGTTGGCTTCTAAGTTTCTGGATGCAGAAGCCTGGCTCCAAAGCCCCAGGGATGGCATTAAATGAGCAAACCAGGGGACTCAGCTTGCCACAAACAATTCAAGCACATGACTTGTAACTGCCGTGAGGGTTCAGAACAGGACAACTCTGAATGCCCATCCCAACCAACGCACAAATTTCGTGCCCTCTGGCGGCCCACCCTGAGCCTGACGCAACCTGACCCACGCCCTCAAGACGAGCAACCCAGAGCAGGTTCCAGTGCTTACACGTCAGCCCTGCCGTGCCCCGAGGCGGTAACCGTCACCCTAGAGGCCACTGAGGGTCTGTCCCCCGGGGCATGACTCCAAAGCCCTACGGATTTGGGACACCTGACCATTACCAGAGGACTCAGCCTGCCACTCAAACCGAAAACGTGCCATTGGGAACTCCAGTAAGCATGCAGAACAGGAGATCTGTGCTGGTGCATCCCAACGAAAACCAAGTTCAACGTGCCCACGCCACAATCCCTGAGGCTGACACACCACCCTACCCACAGCCTCAAATCAGACCCCGGGAAGCTCAGCGCAGTGCCGGCACATCAGGCCTCTCATGTCCCTCGGCCCTAAGGCTCACCCT
>NW_027402064.1:1450-3649 GCF_003265705.2 Callorhinus ursinus
CTTTCCCAGTAGAACTCTGCGTGTGCATCCCCGCGAAATGCCACTTTTAACGGCCCCCTGCCTGCAAACCCTTATCTGACTCTCACCCCCACCCACACCCCCACTCAGATCTCCTGCCTCCCAAACCATGCCCCAGCGTGGGCAGATCAGGCCTGAAACGAC
Organism: Callorhinus ursinus; assembly: GCF_003265705.2. Classification (NCBI taxonomy): domain Eukaryota; kingdom Metazoa; phylum Chordata; class Mammalia; order Carnivora; family Otariidae; genus Callorhinus; species Callorhinus ursinus. The sequence goes on from NW_027402064.1 coordinate 1,613, forward strand.
CCTAGGCCGTAAGCCTATCCCTAGGTTATCTTCTGAGCTTCTGTCCGAAGAAGCCTGGCTTCACAGCCCCAGGGGTGGCAGTAGATGAGCAAAACCAGAGGACTCAGCTTGCCAAAAAGAATTCAAAATCACGACTTGAAACTCCGGAGAGCGTTCAGAACTCTGAATGACCATCCCAGCCGACGCAAACTTTGGCGCCCTCTGGCGGCCAACCGTGAGCCTGACACTCAACCTGACCCACGGCCCCAACTCAGACCCAGGGAAGCGCCTGTCATGCCCCTAAGCCGTAAGCCTAACCCAAGGTTGGCTTCTGAGCGCTCTGTCCCCAGAGCCTGGCTCCAAAGCCCCAGGCATCTGGGACACCTAACCAGTGCCAGGGGACTCAGCCTGACACCACAAAGCAAAATGCGCCATTTGGCACTTCCGAAAGCACTGGGGAGGAGAACCCTGCATGCAGTGCCCCTGGACCCGAACTCTAAGCCTAGATTGGCTCCTGAGTACTTTGTTCCCGGAGGTGTCGCCCCGGAGCCCCAAAGGCAAGGGACACCTGAGCAATACCAGAGGACTGAGCTTGCCACCCACTGAGAAAGCCCACCGTTTGGAACTGGGGAAAGGATTGAAAGCAGGAGATCGCTGCATGCCCGTCCCAGCGCACCCACACTTGCAGCGGTCCCGCGGCCGAAAAGAAGAGCATGATACTCACGCGGACCCACGCTTTCAACCCTCACTCCTTGGAAACTCGAAGCAGTGCTGGGTGGTCAGGTCTCCCGTGCCCCTAGGAGTTACCCCGCACCCTCGGTTGCCTAGTGAGGGGTCACTCCCCAGAGCTTGACTCCAAAGCCCCACAAATTCGGGACACCCAAGCAGTATTGAGTGACTCAGGCTGCCACCGAGAAGGAAAATGCGCCCTTTGGTACTCGGGAAAGCATTCAGACCAGGAGGACTCTAAATGCCCATCCCAGGAATCCACAAATTTTGCGCCCTCTGGCGGCAAACCCTGAGCCTGACCCTCAACCTGACCCACGCCCCCAGACAAACTCCCAGGGAAGCAGGCCATATTGCTGGAATTTGGGACCTGTCGTACCCCTAGGACCTCACGCTCTCCCTCTCTGTCTCCTGAGGGCTCTGGCCCCAGGGGCCTGGCTCTAAAGGCACAGGGATTTGGGCACCTGAGCAATACCGGAGCCTTGGCCTGTCTCCGAGGAGGAAACCACACCATTTGGAAATCGGAGAAAAGATTTCCGAGGAAAACTCTGTACGCACATCGTCGTGAAATGCCACATGCAACGGCCCCCGGCCCACAAACCCCGAGACTGACAGTCACCCTGACCCACGCCCCCCACTCAGATCCCCCGCCCCCACAAGCTTCCCTAACGTGGCCATATCAGTGCTCCAATGACCATAGGCCCTAGCTCTATCCCTAGGTTGGCTTCTAAGTTTCTGGATGCAGAAGCCTGGCTCCAAAGCCCCAGGGATGGCATTAAATGAGCAAACCAGGGGACTCAGCTTGCCACAAACAATTCAAGCACATGACTTGTAACTGCCGTGAGGGTTCAGAACAGGACAACTCTGAATGCCCATCCCAACCAACGCACAAATTTCGTGCCCTCTGGCGGCCCACCCTGAGCCTGACGCAACCTGACCCACGCCCTCAAGACGAGCAACCCAGAGCAGGTTCCAGTGCTTACACGTCAGCCCTGCCGTGCCCCGAGGCGGTAACCGTCACCCTAGAGGCCACTGAGGGTCTGTCCCCCGGGGCATGACTCCAAAGCCCTACGGATTTGGGACACCTGACCATTACCAGAGGACTCAGCCTGCCACTCAAACCGAAAACGTGCCATTGGGAACTCCAGTAAGCATGCAGAACAGGAGATCTGTGCTGGTGCATCCCAACGAAAACCAAGTTCAACGTGCCCACGCCACAATCCCTGAGGCTGACACACCACCCTACCCACAGCCTCAAATCAGACCCCGGGAAGCTCAGCGCAGTGCCGGCACATCAGGCCTCTCATGTCCCTCGGCCCTAAGGCTCACCCT
>NW_027402065.1:0-3646 GCF_003265705.2 Callorhinus ursinus
TTTTGGGTTTTCCACATACAGTATCATATCATCTGCAAAGAGTGAGAATTTGACTTCCTCTTTGCCGATTTGGATGCCTTTGATTTCTTTCTGTTGTCTGATTGCTGTGGCTAGGACTTCTAATACTATGTTGAATAGCAGTGGTGATAGTGGACGTCCCTGCCACGTTCCTGACCTTAGGGGAAAAGCTCTTAGCTTTTCCCCATTGAGAATGATATTCGCTGTAGGTTTTTCATAGATGGCTTTTATGATATTGAGGTATGTACCCTCTATCCCTATACTCTAAAGAGATTTGATCAAGAAAGGATGCTGTACTTTGTCAAATGCTTTTTCTGCATCTATTGAGAGGATCCTATGATTCTTGTTCTTTCTTTTGTTAATGTATTGTATCACCTTGATTGATTTGCAGATGTTGAACCAACCTTGCAGCCCAGGGATAAATCCCACTTGGTCATGGTGAATAATCCTTTTAATGTACTGTTGGAGCCTATTGGCTAGTATTTTGGTGAGAATTTTTGCATCCATGTTCATCAAGGATATTGGTCTGGAATTCTCCTTTTTGATGGGGTCTTTGTCTGGTTTTAGGATCAAGGTAATGGTGGCCTCATAAAATGAATTTGGAAGTTTTCCTTCCATTTCTATTTTTTGGAACAGTTTCAGGAGAATAGGTATTAATTCTTCTTTAAATGTCTGATAGAATTCCTCTGGGAAGCCATCTGGCTCTGGGCTTTTGTTTGTTGTGAGATTTTTGATGACTGCTTCAATTTCCTTAGTGGTTATAGGTCTGTTCAGGTTTTCTATTTCTTCCTGGTTCATTTTGGTAGTTGATACATCTCTAGGAATGCACCCATTTCTTCCAGGTTCTCTAATTTGCTGGCATAGAGTTGCTCATAGTATGTTCTTATAATTGTTTGTATTTCTTTGATGTTGGTAGTGATCTCTCCCCTTTATTCATGATTTTGTTGATTTGGGTCCTTTCTCTTTTCTTTTTGATAAGTCTGGCCAGGGGTTTATCAATCTTGTTAATTCTTTCAAAGAACCAGCTCCTAGTTTCGTTGATCTGTTCTACTGTTCTTTTGGTTTCTATTTCATTGATTCCTGCTCTGATCTTTATTATTTCTCTTCTCCTGCTGGGTTTAGGCTTTATTTGCTGTTCTTTCTCCAGCTCCTTTAGGTGTAGGATTAGGTAGTGTATTTGAGACCTTTCTTGTTTCTTGAGAAAGGCTTGTATTGCTCTATATTTTCCTCTCAGGACTGCCTTTGCTGCATCCCAAAGATTTTGAACAGTTGTGTTTTCATTTTCATTGGTTTCCATGAATTTTTTAATATCTTCTTTAATTTCCTGGTTGACCCATTCATTCTTTAGTAGGATGCTCTTTAGCCTCCATGTACTTGAGTTCTTTCCAACTTTCCTCTTGGTGTTGAGTTCTAGTTTCAAAGCATTGTGGTCTGAAAATATGCAGGGAATAATCCCAATCTTTTGGTACCGGTTGAGACCTGATTTGTGGACTAGGATGTGATCAATTCTGGAGAATGTTCCATGGGCACTAGAGAAGAGGGTGTATTCTGTTGCTTTGGGATGGAATGTTCTGAATATATCTGTGAAGTCCATTTGGTCCAGTGTGTCATTTAAAGTCTTTATTTTCTTGATCTTTTGCTTAGATGATCTGTCCATTTCAGTCAGGTGGGTGTTAAAGTCCCCCACTATTATTGTATTGTTGTCAATGTGTTTCTTCACTTTGATTATTAATTGCCTTATATAATTGGCTTCTCCCATGTTAGGGGCATAGATATTTACAATTGTTAGATCTTCTTGTTGGATAGACCCTTTAAGTAGGATATAGTGTCCTTCCTCATCTCTTATTACAGTCTTTGTTTTAAAATCTAATTTGTCTGATATAAGGATTGCCACCCCAGCTTTCTTTTGTTGTCCATTAGCATGGTAAATTGTTTTCCACCCCCTCACTTTCAATCTGGGGGTGTCTTTGGGTCTAAAATGAGTCTCTTGCAGACAGCATATTGATGGGTCTTGTTTTTTAATCCAATCTGATAGCCTGTGTCTTTTGATTGGGGCATTTAGTCCATTTACATTCAGGGTAACTATTGAGAGGTGTGAATTTAGTGCCATTGTATTGCCTGTAGGTGACTGTTACTGTATATTGTCTGTGTTCCTTTCTAATCTATGCTGCTTTCATGCTCTCTCTTTGCTTAGAGGACCTCTTTCAAAATTTCTTGGAGGGCTGGTTTCGTGTTTGCAAATTCCTTTAGTTTTTGTCTGTCCTGGAAGCTTTTTATCTCTCCTTCAATTTTCAAATAAGAGCCTAGCTGGATATAGTATTCTTGGCTGCATATTATTCTCGTTTAGTGCTCTGAAGATCTCATGACAGTCCTTTCTGGCCTGCCACGTCTCTGTGGATAGGTCTGTTGCCAATCTAATATTTCTACCATTGTACGTTACAAATCTCTTCTCACAAGCTGCTTTCAGGACTTTCTCTTTGTCTCTGAGTATCGTAAGTTTTACTATTAGATGTCAGGGTGTGGACCTATTTTTATTGATTTTGAGAGGGGTTCTCAGTGCCTCCTGGATTTTGATGCGTGTTTCCTTCCCCACATTAGGGAAGTTCTCTGCTATTATTTGCTCCAATATACCTTCTGCCCCTCTCTCTCTTTCTTCTTCTTCTGGGATCCCAATTATTCTAATGTTGTTTCATCTTATCGTATCACTTATCTCTCGAATTCTGCCCTCGTGATCCTGTAGTTGTTTCTCTCTCTTTTTCTCAGCCTCTTTATTTTCCATCATTTGGTCTTCTATATCGCTGATTCTCTCTTCTGCCTCATTTATCCTAGCAGTTAGTGCCCCCATTTTTGATTGCACCTCATTAATAGCCTTTTTGATTTTGACTTGGTTAGATTAAAATCTTCTTTTATTTCTCCAGAAAGGGTTTCTCTAATAACTTCCCCGCTTTTTTCAAGCCCAGCTAGTATCTTTAAAGTCATGGTTCTGAACTCTAGGTCCAACATCGTACTAATGTCTGTATTGAGTAGGTCCCTGACTGACGGTACTATCTCTTGTTCTTTTTGCTGAGGTGATTTTTTTCGTCTTGTCATTTTGTCCAGAGGAGAATAGATGAATAAGAGAACAAAATGCTAACAGGTTAACAACGTCCCCAGCAAATATACTCTATACAAATCAGAAAAGACCTAAAACCAGGGAAAAAGAAAGGGAAAGAAAGAAAAAAAAACACAAAAGAAAAAGATAAAAACAAAAACAGAACAATACAAAAAAAAACAGAATATGATCAAATATGATCAGGCTAGTGCATAGATCAGTGCCACACATTAGATTTTGGGCGTATTTTGGTCTGTTAGAAAAAAGTGCCTCCTAAAATTTTAAAGGAAGAAAGACATATATGTGCAAAATAAGGGTTAATACAATGGAGGGATGGAAGATGACTGTAAAGATAAAAATTATAAAAGATTTTATAAAAGGAATTGATAAGTTGTTTGAAAAAAGAAAGAAGAAGATTTAAAAAAAAAATGGGGAGAGATGTGATCAGGCAGGACACTAGAACCAAGCCATACACTAGTGATTTAGGGTATATTTTGATCTGTTAGAAGAAACTGTATCTTAAAATTTTAAAGACAG
>NW_027402066.1:0-3646 GCF_003265705.2 Callorhinus ursinus
TTTTCAGAAAAACTAAATACGAAAATGACTATAATGACAAGCATAGAATAGGCCCTCAGAATATGGTATTATGCTGCCACCTCCTGTAGTTGCAGATATATCTAAACAAAGAGTTACCCTTTATTATGCCCTTAGGGTCCCTGTGCCAGAAGAAAACATCAGGAATGACTGTGAAATTCTCAAACTCAATGGATTTTCTCCAGCCTTCTGTGTTAAAGAGTGGAAAAGTGCTTATTCTAGTCTAACAATGCAACTGTTCCCATATGAGCTAAGATATCACCTGGTCTCTAAAGACAGCCTCAAAACTAGTTGTGGCAGCTTTCTTTAATGTTTTCATTCATTTGCTCATCATTCATTCATTCCAAGATATTTACCAAATATTTATTTATTAGGTGCCTTCTGTGAGACAGGTGAAACACAAGAGTGAATAAGGTAGAAACAGGGCCTGCCTTTATGCAGTTTATACCTTCTCACCCTCTCCTTACGTTGGCCTATTAATTTTTCAATGACATCTCTGTCTAATTACTGATAATATTTATATTCTCATATGAAATTCAAAAGATATAGCATAGAATGAAAACTATATCATCTCATTCTCTGCAAAATGGACACCTTCAACAGTCTGGCATGTATTTTTCTACTTTTTCTAATCTCTCTATATATTTACATACCATTACTTTTTCAAAAACAGCATTATATTTTACAATCTTTAATATTTAGCATAATGACCAAGTCATAGTAGTTACTCAGTATATTTCCTTTTAATAAAGTTTGCAGGCTCTGAATTAACTTAAATTTAAAACAAAGGGGGTTGGGAATAAGCATTCAGGTTTTAAAAAAAACAAATAGTCCTTGTAAAGTCACGAAAGGAAATTTTCCACAGAGCTGCCAGCTTTAACCTGATTGTCCTCTTACCAGATGGTCATTATTCCCAAAATCTTAAAACATGGACTGACTTTATTAGACAGGGCTTCTTAAAGAAAATTTCCAATGATGTGATAAATCTTCCTCGATTTTGCCAAGAAATGTTTGAATGGATTATTTTTCAAAAAAGGCTTTTTTAAAAACCCATTCTAGATTAAGAGAAAGTTGCTTCCTTTCTGTTTCATTCAAAAAAATTTGAATAACAAGTCAAAATCATTTTAGAAAAAAATGCCATTTTATATCAGACCATTTCAGGCAGTTTTTACGTCTTTTCTCACAATTCATCTCTAGGCCTTTGCAGCATAGGGTTATAGAGGGCTGTCATTTTCAGTCCTTCTATCTATTTTTTAAAAAGCAAAAGTGGTTCTATGTAAAAAATGAAAGCCAGCCTTCCTTTGAAACAAGCTAAATAATTTTTAAAAGAATTCAAGCTAAGTGTGGCTCTCTAAAGCTTTTCAATTACAAGGAATGCCCTGGTCTTTACTTATCAATAGGCAATGCCAGAATTAAAAGACTTCTTTTCAAAAATGCAATAAAAACAGTAAACTTCTTTTAATCCGAAGTTGGAAAACTTTATTCAGCTCCTATTTTTTATGTTCTACCATATTTGAGAGACAACTGTCTACCATAGATGAAATGTAAACAGCTAATTTGAAGGCCCATCTTTATAGATTTACAGACTCATAAAAACACCAGAAATGGTTGCAACTAATCCTCCTAACTAAGTAAAGAAACTCAGGGAGGTGACCAGAGAAAACCAATGACCTCCAATGTGCCAGTTATTCTGCTAAGTGCTTTATCTATTTTACTTCATTTAAATCTGATAACCAACTTGAAATCAGAGTCATTAGGCCCAGTTCCAAGTCATGATGACTTGTCCAAAGTCACAAGTTGATTTAATTGCAGAACTGAGAGTTTTCCTGAAGACCTCTATCTTTAAAAAAAAAAAAAAAAAAAAAAAAAAAAAAAAAAAAAAATTAGTGGGGAAGTATACAGAAGGAGAGGGAGAGAGGGAATCTTAACCAGGCTCTGCACCAAGCCTGGAGCCCAACAGGAGGCTGATCTCACAACCCGGAGATCATGACCTGAGCCAAAATCAAGAGTTGAATGCTTAACCGACTGAGCCACCAGGCATCCCAATGGGGGATTAATACAGAGCTTTTTATGTTATACTAGGCCGCCTTGTACCATTGATTGATCAGAGGCTTACATGAATACTGTGACAGACTGAATAGAAACAGTTTGGAGAACTGAATCATGCTATCAAAGAAAAGAGATTTAAGACTAAATACTATAAACATGATTTTGTCTGTGATATAGACTACCCTATTAGATATAGATTAGATATCATCCCTATTTTAGTACCATTTCTATTGCCATAGAGAGGTTTATGACCAAATAGTTCAATGTGCTTGAATATATGGCTTAATTGGCTTAAGCTTACAGCTAGAAAATTCTAATATTTTTATGTTCTAGTTCAATTAAACTAACCTAAGGCTTTAAATATTGAGCTATTTATTATGAGCAAGAATACAGCATATTCACTGCTCTATACTTTAAAATAATCACTCAGGTTCAAATCTAGACTTTGCCACTTCTTCAACTATCTTGCCTTACTTCTCTTCATTCTTGACACTTGGGTCAGTTATTCTCTTAAAGAATGTGATTAAATAATATATCCATCAAATACTTAACTAAGAATCCACCATACGCTAAGCCAAGTGTTGGGTACTGAGAATATAACAGGGATTAAGATTTGTCAGAGTCCTCTAGGAGCTTATCGTTTAGTATAGAATACAGACATAAACAATTACAAAACTCAGTAAGAAGGGGAGGGAGAGAGAAAGAGTTGGAGCACAGGGAATTGTTGGAACAGTGAAAATACTTTATGTAATACTATAATAGTGGATGCATGTCATTATACACTTGTCCAAACCCATAAAATACATGCTAATGTAAACTATGGACTTTGGATGATAATGTCTCAATACAGGTTCATCAATTTTAACAAATATACCGCACTGGTGGGAGATGTTGATAACGGGGGAGGCTGTCTATGTGTGGGGAGAGGGGTATAGGGGAACTCCTTGTACATTACTCTCAATTTTGCTGTGAACCTGAAACTACTCTAAAATAATAAAGTCTTAACAAAATAAAAAACTAAAAGGCTAAAATAAAAAAAAAACTTCTGTGGTAGGTACTACTATGGTAGGACTAAGTACAACATACTATGGAATATGAGAAGACATGAGAAGTTACCTAATATAGAGGTGGAAAGTATAGTAGGGCTTCTTACAGAAACTCATATTTAGCTTTAAACACTCCTACTCTTTTTTAAATTTTAGTTTATTATGTTATGTTAGTCTCCATAAATTATATCATTAGTTTTTGACGTAGTGTTCCATGATTCATTGTTTGCGTGTAACACCCAATGCTCCATTCAATGCGTGCCCTCCTTAATACCCATCACTGGGCTAACCAATCCCCCCACCCACCACCCCTCTAAAGCCCTCAGTTTGTTTCTCAGAGTCCATAGTCTCTCATGGTTCGTCTCCCCCTCTGATTCCCCCCCTTCATTTTTCCCTTCCTACTACCTTCTTCTTTTTTTTTAATATATAATGTATTATTTGTTTCAGAGGTACAGGTCTGTGATTCATCAGTCTTACACAATTCACAGCGCTCACCGTAGCACATACCCTCCCCAATGTCTATCACCCAGCCA
>NW_027402067.1:0-3645 GCF_003265705.2 Callorhinus ursinus
CTGTATCCCAAAGATTTTGAACAGTTGTGTTTTCATTTTCATTGGTTTCCATGAATTTTTTTAATTCTTCTTTAATTTCTTGGTTGACCCATTCATTCTTTAGTAGGATGCTCTTTAGCCTCCATGTATTTGAGTTCTTTCCGACTTTCCTCTTGTGGTTGAGTTCTAGTTTCAAAGCATTGTGGTCTGAAAATATGCAGGGAATGATCCCAATCTTTTGGTACCGGTTGAGACCTGATTTGTGACCTAGGATGTGATCAATTCTGGAGAATGTTCCATGGGCACTAGAGAAGAATGTGTATTCCGTTGCTTTGGGATGGAATGTTCTGAATATGTCTGTGAAGTCCATTTGGTCCAGTGTGTCATTTAAAGTCTTTATTTCCTTGTTGATCTTTTGCTTAGATGATCTGTCCATTTCAGTCAGGGGGGTGTTAAAGTCCCCCACTATTATTGTATTGTTGTCAATGTGTTTCTTTGCTTTTGTTATTAATTGCCTTATATAATTGGCTGCTCCCATGTTCGGGACATAGATATTTACAATTGTTAGATCTTCTTGTTGGATAGACCCTTTAAGTAGGATATAGTGTCCTTCCTCATCTCTTATTACAGTCTTTGTTTTAAAATCTAGTTTGTCTGATATAAGGATTGCCACTCCAGCTTTCTTTTGGTGTCCATTAGCATGGTAAATGGTTTTCCACCCCCTCACTTTCAATCTGGGGGTGTCTTTGGGTCTAAAATGAGTCTCTTGCAGACAGCATATTGATGGGTCTTGTTTTTTAATCCAATCTGATAGCCTGTGTCTTTTGATTGGGGCAATGAGCCCATTTACATTCAGGGTAACTATTGAAAGGTATGAATTTAGTGCCATTGTATTACCTGTAAGGTGACTGTTAACTGTCTGTTGTCTGTGTTCGTTTCTGATCTTTGCTGCTTTTAGGTTCTCTCTTTGCTTAGAGGACCCCTCTCAATATTTCTTGGAGGGCTGGTTTCGTGTTTGCAAATTCCTTTAGTTTTTGTTTGTTCTGGAAGCTTTTTATCTCTCCTTCTATTTTCAATGATAGCCTAGCTGGATATAGTATTCTTGGCTGCATATTTTTCTCATTTAGTGCTCTGAAGATATCTTGCCAGTCCTTTCTGGCCTGCCAGGTCTCTGTGGATAGTTCTGTTGCCAATCTAATGTTTCTACCATTGTAGGTTACATATCTCTTCTCCCGAGCTGCTTTCAGGATTTTCTCTTTGTCTCTGAGACTCGTAAGTTTTACTATTAGATGTCGGGGTGTTGACCTATTTTTATTGATTTTGAGAGGGGTTCTCTGTGCCTCCTGGATTTTAATGCCTGTTTCCTTCCTCACATTAGGGAAGTTTTCTGCTATAATTTGCTCCAATATACCTTCTGCCCCCCTCTCTCTCTCTTCTTCTTCTTCTGGGATCCCAATTATTCTAATGTTGTTTCGTCTTATCGTATCACTTATCTCTCAAATTCTGTCCTCGTGATCCTGTAGTTGTTTCTCTCTCTTTTTCTCAGCCTCTTTATTTTCCATCATTTGGTCTTCTATATCGCTGATTCTCTCTTCTGCCTCATTTATCCTAGCAGTTAGTGCCCCCATTTTGGATTGCACCTCTTCAATAGCCTTTTTGATTTCGATTTGGTTAGATTTTAGTTCTTTTATTTCTCCAGAAAGGGTTTCTCTAATAACTTCCACGCTTTTTTCAAGCCCAGCTAGTATCTTTAAAGTCATGATTCTGAACTCTAGGTCCGACATTGTACTAATGTCCGTATTGAGTAGGTCCCTGGCTGACGGTACTACCTCTTGTTCTTTTTGCTGAGGTGATTTCTTTCGTCTTGTCATTTTGTCCAGAGGAGAATAGATGAATGAGAGAACGAAATGCTAACAGGTTTACAACGTCCCCAGCAAATATACTGTATACAAATCAGAAAAGACCTGAAACCAGGGGAAAAGAAAGGGAAAGAAAAAAAAAAAGAAAGAGAAAAAAGAAAAAAAAAAGATAAAAACAAAAACAAAACAATACAAAAAAAGCAGAATATGATCAACTATGATCAGGCTAGTGCCGGTCCGGGCTAAGGAAGCTGCTCCGGTTTGTTCTCAGGAGCTTTTGTTCCCTGCAAGCTCTCGGTACAGCTTTGGAGGACCAGGGCAGAAATGGTGGCCTCCCAATCTCCACCCGGAGGAGCTGAGAACTCGGGGCCCCGCTCCTCAGTGTGGCCCCAGAGAAAAGCAGTCACTCCCGTGTCCCCGGTCTCCGGCCGCGCTCCGTGCTCACCCGGCCTGTGATCGAGCGTTGCTATCTCTGGCACCCGACCCCGCACGGAGTCTCCAAACCCAGCAGATCCCTGCAGTGCGTTCCCGCACCGCTCCTCCCCGGGAAGGAAGGGGAGTCTCCCCGGATCTGCTGCTTGTTGGGTCCCTGCTGGGGGAGCCGTGCCCTGACTGGGCCGCAGATCACAGTTTATGGCAACCCCGAGCTGAGAGCCCGCGACTCGGCTCCGTCTCTGCAGCTGGCTTCCCCGCTCTGATACCTGGGAGCTCTGGCGCACTCAGGCACCCCCGGTCTCTCCGTGACCCCAAGGGTCCTGAGACCATACTGTCCCGGGAGGATTCCACCCCCTGCTTAGCCACTGCAGCGACGTCCCTCCTCCGAGCCAACTTCTAAAAGGTCCGATTTTGTGCTCCGCGGCTCTATCACTTGCCAGAAGCGGCCGGCGGAGGCCCCTCCCCCGCCGTCTATCCTCCCGAATATCGCCTCGGATTCACTTCTCCGCACGCCCTACCTTCCAGTAAGTGGTCGCTTCTCTGTTCAGAGAGTTGTTGCTACTCTCCTGTTCGATCTCCTGTTGAGTTCGTAGGTGTTCAGAATGGTTTGATCCCTATTCAGCTGAATTCCTGAGACCAGACGAAATCTAGGTCTCCTACTCCTCCGCCATCTTGCTCCGCTCTCCAGCCCCATACTAAGTTTTACAGCTGATTTAAGAATAATCTATGGAGATAAAATGTATCAAGGAAATTACCATATGCTTATGAGTGGGACAGGCCATGCGGACTCAGAACCTGGTGGTTTGTCTGTTTGAGGTTTTGTAAATTCTGTTCTTTACCAGCAGTTCTTACTATATGGTAATGTGAATGAATAAAAAGAGGCAATAAATGCAAAATGTGCCCACTTTACAGTATTTCCCATAATCTCTTCCAGTAACTATTTTTTTGTTGTCTTAACAAAGGTATTTGATCTTGGCACCATTTTTTCAAGAGTTGGATGATTTGATGGATGGATATTTCTTTAATAGTTAGATAATTAGGCCAAAAGTCTTAATCCATGGGAAAAATATTTATTTGTTATACATGTGTAGATATAACCATATATTTTAGCCATCTCAACCTTTCTTGTCTTTCCTTCTCTATCTCTCCCTCCTCCTTTATCTTTGTGTATATATTTTCTTAGAATCATCCAAGAGATACTATAGCTACATCCCTCAGTTATATTAAAGGTTTACCTTAAGGGTGTTTCTTGGTGGAAATCTGACCTAAGATTAAATTCTTATTCAAAGTGTTTATAAGTATTTTTAGCAAAATTTGTATTTTTATTTTCCCTTAATTGTATAAGTTGATCTATGTTCAGATACAACCAGAT
>NW_027402068.1:0-3644 GCF_003265705.2 Callorhinus ursinus
CCAATGTTCATAGCAGTAATGTCCATAATAGCCAAACTGTGGAAAGAGCCGAGATGCCCTTCAACAGATGAATGGATAAAGAAGATGTGGTCCATATATACAACGGAATATTACTCAGCCATCAGAAAGGATGAATACCCAACTTTCACATCAACACGGATGGGACCGGAGGAGATTATGCTAAGTGAAGTAAGTCAAGAAGAGAAAGTCAATTATCATATGGTTTCACTTATTTGTGGAACATAAGGAATAACATGGAGGACATTAGCAGAATGAAGGGAAAAATTAAGGGGGGGAAAGGGGGGAAATGAACCATAAGAGACTATGGACTCTGAGAAACAAACTGAGGGTTTTAAAGGGGAGGGTGTGGGGGGATGGGTTAGCCCGGTGATGGGTATTAAGGAGGGCACGTGCTGCGTGGAGCACTGGGTGTTGTACACAAACAATGAATCATGGAACACTACATCAAAAACTAATGATGTATTGTATGGTGACTAACATAACATAATAAAATAAAAAAATTTTAAATTAAATAAAGTAAAAAAATATTTGGAGTATTTTAAAATATCCTGTTGTTCTGGCTCCCACTCTGACTAGCTGTTAACATTTGAACCTGTTTCCTCATTAGTAAAATGTGGGAGCTAGATTTGATGACATTTAAATTATAATTATTTTTCTATTATCTTTCTATTAAAATTTTCCCAACATCCAAAAAAAGAGAAAGTCTCATTACATTGTTTTTGTTTTGTTTTCCTTATTTTTTAGAAGATTTTATTCATTTACTCATGAGAGACAGAGAGAGAGAGGCAGAGGCAGAGAGAGAAGCAGCCTCCCCACAGAGCAAGGAGCCCAATGCAAGACTCGATCCCAGCACCCTGAGATCATGGCCTGAGCTGAAGGCAGATGCTTAACTGACGAGCCACTGAGGAGCCCATTGTTTTGTTTTCCTAATGAATTAAAAACCTCTTTTAAACTCTCTCACCAGGATTAGGAAATTGTTCGATCCTAATCTGATTTGGTGGGGAGGTGCCTTGCTTTCCCCAACACTGTATGAGAATTTCAAGATATGAAAAGTGGTGGGAGGGTTTGCCCTGTATCCAGGGCGGTGGTCATGTGCTGCACACAGAATTGTCCCATGTCCCTTGGTCCCTGGACACTCAGCATCCCCTCAAACAAGTCCTCTTCACCTGTGAGGAGAGGTCAGGCCAGTCCCTTGCTGTTACTTTGAGAGCCAGAGTCTCTCCCTATTCACCCAACCCCATAGTTAAGAGTGTTGTGTGCAAGGCCATGGTCTGATTATTATTCTTACTATTATTCACCACTCTTGGGAAAAATATAAAAATCTGTCTTCTCTCTCTATGTTGCTCTTTCAAGTGTTGCTTCTCCTCCTATGACCCTAGAACCCTTGCTTTTCTTGGATAACCCGTGCCAGTGACCCTTGGTGAGCGTGAAATACGTACCAAAGCTGGTTGGTAGCATGCCTGCCCCGCTTCAGTCTGCCTTCAGGTGCCCATGCCTCCAGGAGAGATGTAACAGTGTGTAAGCTTAAGCTGTTCTACTATTTTCATCATCACAAAGGAAATCAGTAAGAGACTTTGTTTTTGTTTTTCTGCACCTCATATTAAGTTTGCTGCTCAGATGGCAGAATAATCATAAATCTAGGACTGAGCCTTGGACATCAGCCACGCTTCACACTGTGTCTCCCTCTGCTGGCTTTATTATCTTGTGTTTCCAAGGTTCTGAATAGACTGCTCCAGAGACTCTGGACTTGAACAAAATTTAAAAACATTGACTCCTGTGGTATCAGGGTTTGATTTTCTTTGAACACTGTACCTCTCTGCCTGGGCACCTTCAAGATTCCCACTCCATCCCCTTGCCCCCAAGAAATAACCAGAACAACAGAGTTGTGCAGCATTTTCTTCAAGCATTAGAAGGGTTTATTTGAAATGGTGAAAACATATAACCTGTGAAAGAAATTCTATTTTTGGCAAGAACTTTTCCAATCTCCATTTAAATTTATGACAGTGTTTCTATATTGTTTTAAATCGACTTTAGCAGAACATGATTGCAATAGGCTGAGTAATGGCCCCCAAAATAGACAGTCTGAACCCCCTGATATGTTATCTTGTAGGGCAAAGACTGAAGAAGGGATTAAGTTAAGGATCTTGACATTGGAAGATTATCTTGTATTGCCCCACAAGCCCTAAATACAATCACAGGTATCCTTAGAAGTAGAGGCCGGAGGGAGATTGATATCTCACACACACACACACACACACACAGAAGGAAATGTGAAGATGGAGCAGAGGGAGACTCGAAGATGCTAGCCTTCATGAATTGAGTAATGTGGCCACAAACTAAGGAATGCCAGCAGCCACCCGAAGCTGAGGGAGGCAAGGAGACAATTTTGCCCTATAGCCTCTAGGGGATTGTGGCCCCACTGTACCTTGATTCAGTCCAGTGATGCTGATTATAATTCTGTTGTTTGAAGCCACCTAGCTTGTAGTCATTTGTCATAGCAGCCCCAAGACAATACCACGATAATAAAATTTTTTTAAAAAGAGGCATTCTTTAACATGTAGTCATTTTACGAGGTAAAGTTGAAGGGAGAAAAGATCACTACTAAAGGAAAATTGTTCTCCAATATTCTAATTCTTTGTCTTATTGATGTGCCAGAGAAGCTTCCTCATGAAGAACTAACATTTGTTGAGTGCTTACTCTGTGCTAGGTCCCGTATAACTTGCTTAGTGGGCGTTATGTTGCTTAATCCACAGCAATACCATAGGCACAGAATTGTGCCCATTGTGCTTCGAAGGAGATCAGCTTCAAGTCAGGGTAAATGCATTGCTCTGGTTACACAACTCTTGGTGGTATTTCCTGAAGAGCGTTTTAGGGAATCTATGCAAAAGCCTGTATAGAATCATCATCTACAGAGTAGATTCTAATGTTTTATAATTGTACAAACTTATTTTGCCTGGAAGATGCCTCACATTCTAAGATTTTATAACATGTCTTAATAATGAGGTCTCCTTAGTTTTTTCTCTGACTATTCCCAAGAGTTGCTTTGTGTAAAGCTGTTTTTTTATTCCAAGGTATTAACCTCAAAAAGTTAGGAATGGGAATCAAATAATGAACAAAAATTAAATGTGGAGGTTCTATGTGATTCAAAGTAAAAAAAAACACTTTGGAGGGACAACTGAGAAAGATTTGAATAAATGAAGAGATAAACCAGATTCCTTTTTTTTTTAATTTTATTTTATTATGTTATGGTAGACACCATACAATACATCATTAGTTTTTGATGTGGTGATCCACATTCATTGTTTTCATAGAACACCTAGTGCTCCATACAGAACGTGCCCTCCTTAATACCCATCACCGGGCTAACCCATCCCCCCACCCCCTTCCCCTCTAAAACCCTCAGTTTGTTTCTCAGAGTCCATAGTCTCTCATAGCTCATCTCTCTCTCCGATTCCCCCCCCTTAATTTTTCCCTTCATTCTGCTAATGTCCTCCATGTTATTCCTTATGTTCCACAAATAAGTGAAACCATATGATAATTCTTTCTCTCCTTGTCTTATTTCACTTAGCATAATCTCCTCTAGTCCCATCCATGTTGATGTAAAAGTTGGGCATTCATCCTTT
>NW_027402069.1:0-3644 GCF_003265705.2 Callorhinus ursinus
CCAGAGTCAGGAGCAGTGACAGGCTCTAGCCAACCCTAGCCCAGGACCACGACCCGAAACCATCCTGGTTTGGTAGGACAGGTCTCCTGCAGGAGCCAGGGAGGGGACTGGCCCCTCTCCCCTCCTCGGCTCCAGGATGCCCGGGACCTGCAAGACCTCTTCATTTCAGGAGGAGTCTTGGAGAACAAGTGTATCTCGTCAGCCCCGCAAGTGAAATAACCAAAGCCCAACGCTCAGGTTCTAACAGAATCAGAATTTCAATGCACTGTTTTGGGGGAAGCCACCTCCCCTCTTATGTGGCCTAGGGGTCCCCAAGGAAAGCCTTCTTTCGTCTCCTTCCTTCAGAGAGAGGAGCTGGCCCAATGTCCCGAGGTCCCCACCGTGTCCCAGTGCTAAGGAAGAGCCACACGGAGAGCCCTGTGGTCAGGAGTGTGGCCGACCAATGCACCTCGGCTCCCAGCTAGTGGCCTGGCGGCTGCATGGAAGAGCTAAATTGCTTTCCGGGGAGGAGTGCTCACTGCCCACACCGCTCACCATCCCCCTGTGCACTCTGCAATCCAGGCTCCGTGTCAGGCTTACGTCAATCACCAGCACTCGACATGTTTCCGCCTTGGGAGGGATCATTCAGCATCAACCCATCGCACAGACGAGGAGAGCGACGCCCAGCGAGGGGAGGTAAAATGGCCCCAGTCCCAGAGCTGGTCAGCAGAGGAGATGGAAAGGCAGCCCTCCAGAGCCCCTGCCTGACAAGCCAGAGTCTCCCTCAGTTGAAATTAGGCCTCGCCTGCCTGAGCAGCCACGCACTGGCCCCTGACATTTATGATGGCCTGTTCTTACCGTGAAAGTGAGCTGGCCGACTAGGAGGGGGAATTCAGCTGCATGGACAGGCTGTACCTCCAGGAGAGAGTGACACATCTGCGCTAGCAGGAGCCACACTCTGGTATCACTCCCGGAGCCAGACCAGGAGCTGGAATCTCGGGGTCCGAGGGGCCAGCACACAACAGGGGCTGCACTGAGCAGGGATCCATGGCCCCCAGGGAGAGTCCACTCTGCCCTCTCCCTGCTACTGCCTGGCCTCACCTCTCCTCACTGTGGGGCTGCAGGACCCGGAACCAGGCCCCATAGGGACGGTGCGACAGTCCGATTGATGGTCAGGGTTCCCCAAGGGACCCAGGGGGTAGCCAGGCCACGGGGAAAAGGCAGGGTCTGGGTTCCGTTATCCACCACCACCCTGGGCACTTGGGAGTAGGAAGAGATACCCACCCCCAAGTCCGGAGGGCTATAGCACAAAAGGCCTCAACTTACTCTGCTGTCACTTGGGCTGCAGAGATGCAGTGTCCCAAGGATCCGACAGTCTTGTAGAAGTGCCAGTTGGCCTTGGATATCCATCCCCGAACCACTGAGATCCCAGTCTTGGGAACATGGTTTCTAACCCCTCGAGGTGCTTTTCAGCAGAGGACAGACTCGGGGCTTGGGGGGCTGAGGAACTGACTACGCAGAACGTGGCAGAGCACAGGGCCACCAGTCTGGAGACCAAGTTCAGGGCCCTCCGTGTTGCAGCCTCAGGGTCCCCATGTGGAAGTGGGTCCAGTATCACTGCTCCGGTCAATGTGAGGATGCCTTAGGACGGAACGGAACCCCAGGACCAGAGAGGGAAACGGGGACAAGGGAGGCTTCTGTGGGTTCTCACATCGCCTATGGAAACCACAGATCTGCTCCTGTGAGAGACACAGACACAGAGACAGAGAAGGAGACAGAGAATGAAGACAGGACAGAGGGAACCAGTAGAAGTCACAGACTCCATCAGCTTAGAAATGATATCCTGGCATTTTGTGCCATTCTATTCCTGAGAGGGCCGTCACATTGGCCATCCACCCTGGAGGGGAGGGGATGCCACAGGGATGTGTGACCAGGAATCAGGGCTGCCAGGAGCCCCGGTGAGGACTGCCCAGCACATGGACACAGATGGGGTCCATGGACCTGAGCCTAACCGTAATGGGAGCCCCTGGAAGGCTGTGTTGGGAGAGGACAAGGTCAGAATCAGTTCATGACTAACTTCCCACGGGGGCTGGGACACAGGCAGGAGGGGGTGGGTTTGCCTGGTCCCCAGAGCAGATTCAAGCCACTCTGAGCTGTGTTCCATGCCAAGCGCAGCCCCTGGCTCATTCTTGCAATGCCAGGTTTGCACCAGCCTCCTGTGATAGCAGGCACGGAACATGTGTAGAGGTCCCTATCACTACTATTAACCTGTACCCTAAAACTAACCCGTACCCTAACCCTAACACCTACCCAAACCCTAACCCGTAACCCTACCCCTAACCCAACCCTAAACCTAAAGCGTCCCCTAACCCTAACCCGTACCATAAAGGGTACCCTAAATCAAAACCCTAACCTGTACCGTAAACCGTGCCCAAACACGTACCCTATCTCTAACCTCTACCCTAACCCGTACCCTAACACTATCCCGTACCCTAACCCTCTCCCGTACCCTAACCCATGCCCTAACCCGTACCCAACTCTTACCCTAACCCTGGGTCAACTAGAGAAAAGAGGAAATCGCCGGAAGTTTGGGGTTCATGAGAAATTTGACCGCCAGTCCTGACCGGAAGATGACACTGTGCCAAATGGAACTGCTGCTTTCTCAGAACCCTGACATCCTGTGAAATGGTGCATCACAGACTCACAGGCTGATGTTCAAAAACTTGAGTCTCCTAGATGCAGAGTAGATAAGTTCTGTCAGCTGGGGATAAGTAGGTTTTCTGACATCTGGCCTACACACCTGCTTCAATTTCTGGGAGAAGGGGATAGACACACTTGTTTCTAAGTAGTCATTATCTTCATTCTGAAGTAGACCAATGACTTTGACGTTTTTGGAGAAGCGAAATTACTCTTCCAAATGAACAACTCAACTCACCTGTTCCTCATGCAACTTGTGTGCGATCTGGTTTACTCCAGCCTCCAGGCCCCACCTGGAGGATCCCCCTGTACCCTCTTGACAGCCCAAGACCAGCAGCAGGACCCCTGGGGGCACAATGCTGGATTTGGGGGAGGACTTTGGGGCTTCTTGCCACCACACCTGTGCCTGAGGAAGCGGGAACCTAGAGGACCCTCCCAGATGATCCTGATGGAACTTTAGCACCATCCCTGAGGACATGGGGCACAGGGCTGACGTTGGAGGACTGCTCTGGGGCTTCTTGTCACCACACCTGTGCCTGGGAGGAGCGGGAACCTGGAGGGCTCTCCCCGGCAATCCCAAAGGACCATTAGCACCATCCCCGGGGAACATGGGGCACAATGCTGAAATTGGGGGATGGCTCCGGGGCTTCTCGCTACCGGACCAGTGCCTAGGCGAGCAGGAACCAGAAGGACCCTCCCAGACAATCATAACGGACCATTACCATCATCGCCCTGAGGACATAGGGCACAATGCTCAGTTGGAATCCCTTGGTCCTGAAACCAGCAGGAACGGAGCTCAAAGGACAGAGAGGCGACTCCAGGAGCATTTCCATCCTAGGAAAGGGGACCCACTGGAGGGCACAGAAACAGCAAACCCCACCGACCCGCAGGCCATTTGAACAGGATGAACTCCTGCACTTACTTAGCACGTTGTCCGTCTTCGTGTGTGCACAGTGACTGGCCCCCCC
>NW_027402070.1:0-3644 GCF_003265705.2 Callorhinus ursinus
GCCCTTTATCTGATATGTCATTTGCAAATATCTTCTCCCATTCTGTCAGTTGTCTTTTGGTTTTGTGGACTGTTTCTTTTGCTGTGCAAAAGCTTCTTATCTTGATGAAATCCCAATAGTTCATTTTGCCCTTGCTTCCCTTGCCTTTTGTGATTTTTAGGAAGAAGTTGCTGCGGCTGAGGTCGAAGAGGTTGCTGCCTGTGTTCTCCTTTAGGATTTTGATGGACTCCTATCTCATATTGAGGTCTTTCAACCATTTGGAGTCTATTTTTGTGTGTGAAGAAAGGAAATGGTCCAATTTCATTCTTCTGCACGTAGCTGTCCAATTTTCCCAACACCATTTGTTGAAGAGACTGTCTTTTTTCCATTGGACATTCTTTCCTGCTTTGTCAAAGATGAGTTGACCATAGAGTTGAGGGTCCATTTCTGGGCTCTGGATTCTGTTCCATTGATCTCTGTGTCTGTTTTTGTGCCAGTACCATACTGTCTTGATGACAGCTTTGTAATAGAGCTGGAAGTCCGGAATTGTGATGCCGCCAGCTTTGCTTTTCTTTTTCAACATTCCTCTGGCATTTCAGGTCTCTTCGGGTTCCATACACATTTTAGGATTATTTGTTCCACTTCTTTGAAAAAAGTGGATGGTATTTTGATGGGGATTGCATTGAATGTGTAGATTGCTCTAGGTAGCATTGACATTTTCACAATGTTTGTTCTTCCAATCCATGAGCATGGAACGTTTTTCCATTTCTTTGTGTCTTTCTCAATTTCTTTCATGAGTATTTTGTAGTTTTCTGAGTCCAGATCCTTTGCCTCTTTGGTTAAATTTATTCCTAGGTATCTTATACTTTTCTGAGTACAGATCCTTTGCCTCTTTGGTTAGATTTATTCCTAGGTATCTTATGGTTTTGGGTGCAATTGTAAATGGGATCGACTCCTTGATTTGTCTCTCTTCTGTCTTGTTGTTGGTGTATAGGAATGCCACTGATTTCTGTGCATTGATTTTATATCCTGCCACTTTACTGAATTCCTGTATGAGTTCTAGCAGTTTTGGGGTGGAGTCTTTTGGGTTTTCCACATAAAGTATCATATCATCTGCAAAGAGTGAGAGTTTGACTTCCTCTTTGCCGATTTGGATGCCTTTCTTTTTGTTGTCTGATCGTTGTGGCTAGGATTTCTAATAGTACAGTGAATAGCAGTGGTGATAGTGGACATCCCTGCCACGTTCCTGACCTTAGGGGGAAAGCTCTCAGCTTTTCCACATGGAGAATGATATTCGCTGTAGGGATTTCATAGATGGCTTTTATGATATTGAGGTATGTACCCTCTATCTCTATACTCTGAAGAGTTTTGATCAAGAAAGCATGCTGTACTTTGTCAAATGCTTTTTCTGCATCTATTGAGAGGATCATATGATTCTTGTTCTTTCTTTTGTTAATATACTGTAGCACGTTGATTGATTTGCAGATGTTGAACCAACCTTGCAACCTAGGGATAAATCCCACTTGGTCATGGTGAATAAACCTTTTAATATACTGTTGGAACCTATTGGCTAGTATTTTGGTGAGAATTTTTGCATCCATGTTCATCAAGGATATGGGTCTGTAATTCTCCTTTTTGATAGGGTCTTTCGTTTTGGGATCAAGGTAATGGTGGTCTCATAGAATGAGTTTGGAAGTTTTCCTTCCAGTTCTATTTTTTGGAACAGTTTCAGGAGAATAGGTATTAATTCTTCTTTAAATGTTTGGTAGAATTCCCCTGGGAAGCCGTCTGACACTGGGCTTTTGTTTCTTGGGAGATTTTTGATGACTGCTTCAATTTCCTTAGTGGTTATAGGTCTGTTCATATTTTCCATTTCTTCCTGGTTCAATTTTGGTAGTTGGTACATCTCTAGGAATTCACCCATTTCTTCCAGGTTATCTAATTTGCTGGCATAGAGTTGCTCCTAAGATGTTCTTATAATTGTTTGTATTTCTTTGGTGTTGGTTGTAATCTCTCCTCTTTCATGATTTTGTTGATTTGGGTCATCTCTCTTTTCTTTTTCATAAGTCTGGCCAGGGGTTTATCAATCTTCTTAATTCTTTCAAAGAACCAGCTCCTAGTTTCATTGATCTGTTCTACTGTTCTTTTGGTTTCTAGTTCATTGATTTCTGCTCTGATCTTTATTATTTCTCTTCTCCTCCTGGGTTTAGGCTTTATTTGCTGTTGTTTCTCTAGCTCCTTTAGGTGTAGGGTTAGGTTGTGAATTTGAGACCTTTCTTGTTTCTTGAGAAGGGCTTGTATTGCTATATACTTTCCTCTCAGGACTGCCTTTACTGTATCCCAAAGATTTTGAACAGTTGTGTTTTCATTTTCATTGGTTTCCATGAATTTTTTAAATTTTTCTTTAATTTTCTGGTTGACCCATTCATTCTTTAGTAGGATGCTCTTTAGCCTCCATGTATTTGAGTTATTTCCAAGTTTCCTCTTCTGACTGAGTTCTAGTTTCAAAGCATTGTGGTCTGAAAATATGCAGGGAATGATCCCAATCTTTGGGTACCGGTTGAGATCTGATTTGTGACCTAGGATGTGATCAATTCTGGAGAATGTTCCATGGGCACTAGAGAAGAATGTGTATTCCGTTGCTTTGGGATAGAATGTTCTGAATATGTCTGTGAAGTCCATTTGGTCCAGTGTGTCATTTAAAGTCTTTATTTCCTTGTTGATGTTTTGCTTAGATGATCTGTCCATTTCAGTCAGGGGGGTGTTAAAGTCCCCCAGTATTATTGTTGTCAATGTGTTTCTTTGCTTTTGTTATTAATTGCCTTATATAAGTGGCTGCTTCCATGTTAGGGACATAGTTCTTCACAAATGTTAGATCTTCTTGTTGGATAGACCCTTTAAGTAGGATATAGTGTCCTTCCTCATCTCTTATTACAGTCTTTGTTTTAAAATCTAATTTGTCTGATAAAAGGATTGCCACCCCAGCTTTCTTTTGGTGTCCATTAGCATGGTAAATGGTTTTCCACCCCCTCACTTTCAATGTGGGGGTGTCTTTGGGTCTAAAATGAGTCTCTTGCAGATAGCATATCGATGGGTCTTGTTTTTTAATCCAATCTGATAAGCCTGTGAAAGCCTGAAGACACAGCCTGAAAGCCTGTGTCTTTTGATTGGGGCATTGAGCCCATTTACATTCAGGGTAACTATTGAAAGGTATGAATTTAGTGCCATTGTATTGCCTGTAAGGTGACTGTTACTGTCTATTGTCTGTGTTCCTTTCTGGTCTATGCTGCTTTTAGGCTCTCTCTTTGCTTAGAGGACTCCTTTCAATATTTCTTCTAGCGCTCGTTTCTTGCTTGCAAATTCCTTTAGTTTTTGTTTGTCCTGGAAGCTTGTTATCTCTCCTTCTATTTTTAATGACAGCCTAGCTGGATATAGTATTCTTGGCTGCATATTTTTCTCGTTTAGTGCTCTGAAGATATCATGCCAGTCCTTTCTGGCCTGCCAGGTCTCTGTGGATAGGTCTGTTGCCAATCTAATGTTCCTACCATTATAGATTACATATCTCTTCTCCCGAGCTGCTTTCAGGATTTTCTCCTTATCTCTGAGACTTTTAAGTTTTACTATTAGATGTCGGGGTGTTGACCTATTTTTATTCATTTTGAGAG
>NW_027402071.1:0-3272 GCF_003265705.2 Callorhinus ursinus
AATTGGCTATCAGAAAGCTGGACAAGTACAATGCTCTACGGAAGTTTAAGAAATCTGTCCTTATTACAGGCCTGAAATTTAAACAAGACCCACATCAGCTAGGAGGTAAAGAACCCCAGCCCGCTGTGTCCCCATGCTCCTCGCCAGGGCTGCTGCCTGCCTGCCCTCAGGACCCTGAAGCCACAGTGCCCTGGCCCATGCGCTGCCCGCATTGCCAGTCTCTCTGCTGCCCTCTGAAGGAAGACTAGGATTCCTTTTCCGTTTCATTAATAATCTACGCGTTAACAACGGGCATCACGTACACCTGAAGATACCTGAAGGCGCTCAACTGGAAAGTGAAAAGAGACTTCTAAGTTTAAGGTAAATTCTGTAATACAAATGCAGGTTTGATACAACAATCTAGTGGCTATTGAAAAAACGAATGGAAAAAGAGAAAACTAGCCACTCACACAAGAACTCGTCAGACTCAAGCTCACTGCACAGCAAGGTAAAAGCTGTGGATGGATGGCCAAGCTGGTGTCTGAACAGGGTGGGCTTCCCAATGTGTCGTGAGAACGAGGCACCCCCCTCCCCCATCTCCACCGTCCTCTCAAGCCCTCCTTGGAGCAGGGCTGATGCTGCGTCTTAGCACAGCTCTCCCAGCATGGCCTGGAAGTCCCGTCATCTGGAATCCTGGACTCAACAGACCCCAAATGCCTGCACTTGACTCTAAGCTGGACCCTATGTGGTCTGCCAGGGCTGTTTGAAGCATGGCACGATCAGCGCCAAGCTGAATCGAGGAACAGGCTCGCAAACAGAGCTGGGACCTGCAACAGGTGCAAGAATTCACAACCCCTGGAGGGAAATGAACCATTAAAACAACCCGGATGCTGGCTCGGCCATCTGGTTTACCTGAGCTGCCCACGCTCAAGGGCCCATGCTCTGATGGGCCATATGAAATCAAGATGCTAGGGGCACCAACTTGTGACCCCTGCCCAAAGCTGCAAGAGGGAGGTCCATCCCATGCTGGTGACCCTCCACAGCCCCATCTGTCTCGGGAGTGTCTGGCTGCTGTTAACTTGTGCTTGGCATTCCAGATCAGCTGCAGTTTGCAACAGTGGACCACGAGCCTGAACCCACTTCCCTCCCCTCCCCCTGTATGCACCTGAGAGTAAGGTAGTTTGATTAGTAAGTGCCGCTGCCCCAGAAAGTACATGATCTCTGTGGGCCATTCCCCAGATAAATGATGGGGACAAAAGCGGTGGTGGGGTATGTAAAGCCATTTTGAAATGGTCTGAAGATTCAGATTTCCTCTTGACCAATTCCTAAACATGATGTGTCTTCAGGATTAAGTTGTATAAAAGTATTTTCCTGTATGGGGAACCTGGGTGGCTCAGTCTCTTAAGAGTCTGACTCTTGATTTTGGCTCAGGTCATGATCTCAGGGTCATGAGCCTGCTTAAGATTCTCTCTCCTTCTCCCTCTGCCCCTCTGCCCCCACCCCCCCACACTATCTCTCTTTCTCTAAAGAAAAAAATAATTTCATGTAAAAAATGCTTTGTGCTGCTTCTTCTTCTTCTTTTTTTAAGATTTATTTGAGAGAGAGCAGGAGAAAGAGCGAGCGGGGGTGGGGGGAGAGGCAGAGAAAGAATCTCAAGTGGACTCACCGCCAAGCACGGAGCCTGATGTAGGGCTCAATCTCATGACCCTGAGGTCCCTCGATCCCTCAGTCTCATGACCTGAGCCAAAACCAAGAGTCAGACACTCAACCAAATGAGCCACCCAGGCTCCCCAAATGTTTTGTGCTTCTTGCATAAAACCCTTTCAGCGGAAAGTCTGGGAAGACACCGTGAAGACTCCTGGTGGCACAACACCGGGGAGGAGCACAGGAAAGAGGGCACTTTGGCTTCACACAACTGTCGGCAGGCTCTCCAGTCCAGCAGGAGACCCTCCTGCTGCCAGTGATTGGCATCTGAGATTCAAAGGGGCTGCCAGGCCTACAGCACGGCTGGCAGCTGGGATTTCTCACTGGGACATGGTGGTAAAAGGTGAACAGTCCTGTTTTAACGGGCTCTGGCCAGGGCCTATACAAGGCAGACCTGGCAGCAGGCATGCAGACTGGTCTCACCCGGCTGGGTGAGGTCCCAGAACAATCCTGCTAGCACGTCTCCTGTGAAGACACCTTGGCTGAGGCAGTAGGCTGTGCAGAAAAAGGAACGCAGACTTGAGAAAGGCCTGTTCACAAGCAAGGCTGGCCCTTGGGTGAGGTCTAGAGATGTGGATTTCAGGAGCATTCCCACCATTCCCAGATAAGACAGACTCACTGTGCCTGAATGATTTATTCAAGCAGCGTGGTTTATACCGAACATAGGCTTCCTTCTGGGACTCTGGCACCTTGACATGTGCCAGACAGAGGAATGCCTCCATGAGTCTCTCCTGTGTTTCCTTGGTAGGCACCATCTCACTTGTGTTCTCGTAACGTGCTGCTGGGGGTGTGCAGCGCGTCCTGTGAGGGTCCACTGGGAGGCGCTCCGGAACCGTGCGCCATGCTTCCTCCAGATTCACCCCAGGGCCTTTCACTGGGCTGTCTGTGCCCTGTGTCCCGTTGCTAAAATCAATCATGGTCATGAGGAGGACTATGTGCTGAGTCCTGGGGGATTCTCCCAGGTAATCATTAAAACTGGGGGTGGTCTTGAAGGTCCCCCAAAACAGAGAGTTTACCATTTTTATAGTTCTCATTTTCATTTTTTGTGATTTGTTATATTTTGGGTTTGCCTCAGAATAAATGTTTTAGCGTGGCTTCCGCACTTAGAAAAATCACAGACTTGAAGGCATGAAGACTCAGAGGCCAAAGATGGGGGTAACCACAGCGGCTGAGGAGCGACGGGGGACGTGGAGACCCGAGGTGGGAGAGTGCCTCGGAGGGGCCCTACCTCTGGCATCCTCTCACCCCGACCCCACATGACCCCCATGCGGGGCAGCTTTCCAGCAGTCCAGCTGAAAGAAGTGAAAAAAGACCCCCAATTGCAGGGAAGCTAGAGCTCAGAGTTCGACTTCAGCCCAGTGAACTACCAAGTAGAACAAAACCAAATTCAAAAAATAGTACCCATTAGAAGACCATAAGGCAATCCAGAGTGTCTATAATGTATCATTAGAAACGCTGAAGACACCATCCAAACAAACTTCTAGACGTATGAAGACATAAGAACACAAGATCCATATTCAGGAAAGAATTCAATCAATAAAGACGAATTCTGAGATGACCAGATATCAGAATTAAGAGATGAGAATTTC
>NW_027402071.1:3372-3644 GCF_003265705.2 Callorhinus ursinus
CTGAAGACACAAAGAAAAAAGATTTAGGAAAGGATATGGTTGCAGTACCACTGACAGGGTATCAGGAGATCTAACATGCTTACAACTGGGTTCCTGGAAGGAGTGGAAAAAGAATGCGGAAGGAAAACGATTTGAGGAAATAATGACTAAAAATATGCAAAATATGTTGACAGCCCAGACAGATGTATGAAGCCTAGAAAACCCCTAGGCAGATAAATAAAATTAAAAAAAAGAGAAAGAAAGAAAGAAAAGAAAACCCAAGGTAACACTGC
>NW_027402072.1:0-3644 GCF_003265705.2 Callorhinus ursinus
ATCCCAATCTTTTGGTACCGGTTGAGACCTGATTTGTGACCTAGGATATGATCTATTCTGGAGAATGTTCCATGGGCACTAGAGAAGAATGTGTATTCTGTTGCTTTGGGATGGAATGTTCTGAATATATCTGTGAAGTCCATTTGGTCCAGTGTGTCATTTAAAGTCTTTATTTCCTTGTTGATTGTTTGCTTAGATGATCTGTCCATTTCAGTGAGGGGGTGTTAAAGTCCCCCACTACTATTGTATTGTTGTCGATGTGTTTCTTTGCTTTTGTTATTAATTGGCTTATATAATTGGCTGCTCCCATGTTAGGGGCATAGATATTTACAATGTTAGATCTTCTTGTTGGATAGACCCTTTAAGTAGGATATAGTGTCCTTCCTCATCTCTTATTATAGTCTTTGATTTAAAATCCAATTTGACTGATATGAGGATTGCCACCCCAGCTTTCTTTTGGTGTCCATTAGCATGGTAAATGGTTTTCCACCCCCTCACTTTCAATCTGGGGGTGTCTTTGCGTCTAAAATGAGTCTCTTGCAGACAGCATATCAATGGGTCTTGTTTTTTTTATTCAATCTGATAGCCTGTGTCTTTTGATTGGGGCATTTAGCGCATTTACATTCAAGGTAACTATGGAAAGATATGAATTTAGTGCCATTGTATTGCCTGTAAGGTGACTGTTACTGTATATTGTCTGTATTCCTTTCTTGTCTATGTTACTTTTAGGCTCTCTCATTGCTTAGAGGACCCCTTTCAATATTTCTCATAGGGCTGGTTTCGTGTTTGCAAATTCCTTTAGTTTTTGTTTGTCCTGAAAGCTTTTTATCTCTCCTTCAATTTTCAATGACAGCCTAACTGGATATAGTATTCTTGGCTGCATATTTTTCTCGTTTAGTGTTCTGAATATATCATGCCAGTCCTTTCTGGCCTGCCAGGTCTCTGTGGATAGGTCTGTTCCCAGTCTCATGTTTCTACCACTGTAGGTTACAGATTTCTTTTCCCGAGCTGCGATCAGGATTTTCTCTTTGTCTCTGAGACTTGTATGTTTTACTATTAGATGTTGGGGTGTTGACCTATTTTTACTGATTTTGTGGGGGTTTCTCTGTGCCTCCTGGATTTTGATGCCTGTTTCCTTCCCCAAATTAGGGAAGTTCTCTGCTATAATTTGCTCCAATATACCTTCTGCCCCTCTCTCTCTTTCTTCTTCTTCTGGGATCCCAATTATTCTAATGTTGTTTCGTCTCATGGTATCACTTATCTCTCAAATTCTGCCCTCGTGATCGAGTACTTGTTTATCTCTCTTTTTCTCAGCTTCTTTATTTTACATCATTTGGTCGTCTATATCACTAAATCTCTCTTCTGCCTCATTTATCGTAGCAGAGTGTCCATTTTTGATTACACCTCATTAATAGCCTTTTTGATTTTGACTTGGTTAGATTTTAATTCTTTTATTTCTCCAGAAAGGGTTTCTCTAATAACTTCCATGCTTTTTTCAAGCCCAGCTAGTATCTTTATAATCGTCATTTTGAACCCTAGGTCCAACATGTTACTAATGTCCATATTGATTAGGTCCCTGGCAGACGGTACTATCTCTTGTTCTTTTTTTTGAGGTGATTTTTTCCATCTTGTCATTTTGTCCAGAGGAGAATAGATGAATGAGAGAACAAAATGCTAACAGGGTAACAATGTCCCCAGAAAATATACACTAAACAAATCAGAAAAGACCTGAAACGGGGAAAAGAAAGGGAAAGAAAGAAAAAAGAAAAAGAAAAAGAAAAAGAAAAAGATAAAACCAAACAAAAACAAAACAAAACAAAACAACAGAATATGATCAAATATGATGAGGCTGGTGCATAGTTCGGTGTCACACCCTAGATTTTGGGCTTATTTTGGTCTGTTAGAAGAAAGTGCCTTCCAAAATTTTAAAGAAAGAAAAACTTACATATTTACAAAAATAAGAGTTAATATGATGAAGGCATGGAATGTGACTGTAAAGATGAAAATTATAAAAGATTTTGTAAAAGGAATTGATAAGATAAGAAGTTGGTTGGAAAAAGAAAGAAGAGAAATTAAAAAATAAAATGGAGAAGATGTGATCAGGCAGACTAGAACAAAGCCATACACTAGAGATTTAGGGTATATTTTGGTCTGTTAGAAGAAACTGTATCCCAAAATTTTAAAGAGAGAACAACATATATATATATATATATATACACACACACACACACACACACACACACACACACACACCAAAAATAAGGTTAACTACTATGAAGGGATAGAATATGACTCTAAAAATGAAAAATAAAAAATATTTAAAAAAAGGGATTGATAAGACGTTGGTTGAAAAAGGGAACAAGGAAAATTCAAAAAAAAAAAGAAAAAGAAAAAAAAGAAAATTTAAAAAATTAACTCTGAAAGACTAAAGAATCAGGGTGAAAAAAGCCATGAATTCTATGTGCAGTATTCCCCTACCGCTGGAGTTCTGCCATTCTCATTGATTGGTAAACTTGGTCTTGGCTGACTGTTCTTGCTGATCTGGGGGAGGGGCCTGTTGCCATGTTTCCCAAATGTCTTTGCTGGAGGCGGAATTGCCCCACCCTTGCCGGGTCCAGGCTATGTCATCTGCTCGGGTTTGCTCTCATGAGCTTTTGTTCCTTGCAAGCTTTCCGTACAGCTTTGGAGGACGAGAGTGAAAATGGCGGCCTCCGAATTTCCACCCTGGAGGAGTCGAGAACTCGGGGTCCTGCTCCTCAGTGTGCCCCCAGAGAAAAGCAGTCAATCACTCCCATCTCCCCGGTCTCTGGCTGCACTCTGTGTTCACCTGGCCTGTGACTGAGCATTTCTATCTCTGGCACATGACCCCGTGTGGAGTCTCCAAACCCAGCAGATCCCTACAGTGGGCTCCCGCACTGCCCCTCCTGGGGGAGGAAGGGGAGTCTCCCCGGATCTGCCACTTGTTGGGTCCTGCTGGAGGAGCAGTGGCCAGACTGTGCCACTGATCATGGTTTATGGCAACCCTGAGCTGAGAGCCCGTGCCTTGGCTCCGTCTCTGCAGCCGGCTTCCCTGTTCCGATACCTGGGAGCTCTGCCGCACTCAGGCACCCCTGGTCTTTCTGTGACCCCAACGGTCCTGAGAGCACACTGTCCCAGTGAGGGTTCCACCCCCCCCTTAGCCACTGGAGTGACGTCCCTCAGTGGAGCCGACTTCTAAAAGTTCCAGTTTTGTGCTCCACTGCTCTATCACTTGCCAGAAGCAGCTGATGGAGGCCCCCTCCCCTGCCGTCTATTTTCCCGAATATCGCCTTGGATTCATTTCTCCGCACATCCTACCTTCCAGAAAGTGGTCACTTTTCTGTTCAGAGAGTTGCTGATATTCTTTTCTTCGATCTCCTGTTGAGCTCCTAGGTGTTCAGAATGGTTTGATCCCTATCTAGCTGAATTCCTGGGACCAGATGAAATTTAGGTCTCCTACTCCTCTGCCATCTTGCTACATGCTATTCGTTATGTTCCACAAATAAGTGAAACCATATGATAATTGACTGTCTCTGCTTGACTTATTTCACTTAGCATAATCTCCTCCAGTCCCATCCATGTTACAATGAAGGGATGGAAGATGACTGTAAAGATGAAAATTATAA
>NW_027402073.1:0-3644 GCF_003265705.2 Callorhinus ursinus
CCAATGTTCATAGCAGTAATGTCCATAATAGCCAAACTGTGGAAAGAGCCGAGATGCCCTTCAACAGATGAATGGATAAAGAAGATGTGGTCCATATATACAACGGAATATTACTCAGCCATCAGAAAGGATGAATACCCAACTTTCACATCAACACGGATGGGACCGGAGGAGATTATGCTAAGTGAAGTAAGTCAAGAAGAGAAAGTCAATTATCATATGGTTTCACTTATTTGTGGAACATAAGGAATAACATGGAGGACATTAGCAGAATGAAGGGAAAAATTAAGGGGGGGAAAGGGGGGAAATGAACCATAAGAGACTATGGACTCTGAGAAACAAACTGAGGGTTTTAAAGGGGAGGGTGTGGGGGGATGGGTTAGCCCGGTGATGGGTATTAAGGAGGGCACGTGCTGCGTGGAGCACTGGGTGTTGTACACAAACAATGAATCATGGAACACTACATCAAAAACTAATGATGTATTGTATGGTGACTAACATAACATAATAAAATAAAAAAATTTTAAATTAAATAAAGTAAAAAAATATTTGGAGTATTTTAAAATATCCTGTTGTTCTGGCTCCCACTCTGACTAGCTGTTAACATTTGAACCTGTTTCCTCATTAGTAAAATGTGGGAGCTAGATTTGATGACATTTAAATTATAATTATTTTTCTATTATCTTTCTATTAAAATTTTCCCAACATCCAAAAAAAGAGAAAGTCTCATTACATTGTTTTTGTTTTGTTTTCCTTATTTTTTAGAAGATTTTATTCATTTACTCATGAGAGACAGAGAGAGAGAGGCAGAGGCAGAGAGAGAAGCAGCCTCCCCACAGAGCAAGGAGCCCAATGCAAGACTCGATCCCAGCACCCTGAGATCATGGCCTGAGCTGAAGGCAGATGCTTAACTGACGAGCCACTGAGGAGCCCATTGTTTTGTTTTCCTAATGAATTAAAAACCTCTTTTAAACTCTCTCACCAGGATTAGGAAATTGTTCGATCCTAATCTGATTTGGTGGGGAGGTGCCTTGCTTTCCCCAACACTGTATGAGAATTTCAAGATATGAAAAGTGGTGGGAGGGTTTGCCCTGTATCCAGGGCGGTGGTCATGTGCTGCACACAGAATTGTCCCATGTCCCTTGGTCCCTGGACACTCAGCATCCCCTCAAACAAGTCCTCTTCACCTGTGAGGAGAGGTCAGGCCAGTCCCTTGCTGTTACTTTGAGAGCCAGAGTCTCTCCCTATTCACCCAACCCCATAGTTAAGAGTGTTGTGTGCAAGGCCATGGTCTGATTATTATTCTTACTATTATTCACCACTCTTGGGAAAAATATAAAAATCTGTCTTCTCTCTCTATGTTGCTCTTTCAAGTGTTGCTTCTCCTCCTATGACCCTAGAACCCTTGCTTTTCTTGGATAACCCGTGCCAGTGACCCTTGGTGAGCGTGAAATACGTACCAAAGCTGGTTGGTAGCATGCCTGCCCCGCTTCAGTCTGCCTTCAGGTGCCCATGCCTCCAGGAGAGATGTAACAGTGTGTAAGCTTAAGCTGTTCTACTATTTTCATCATCACAAAGGAAATCAGTAAGAGACTTTGTTTTTGTTTTTCTGCACCTCATATTAAGTTTGCTGCTCAGATGGCAGAATAATCATAAATCTAGGACTGAGCCTTGGACATCAGCCACGCTTCACACTGTGTCTCCCTCTGCTGGCTTTATTATCTTGTGTTTCCAAGGTTCTGAATAGACTGCTCCAGAGACTCTGGACTTGAACAAAATTTAAAAACATTGACTCCTGTGGTATCAGGGTTTGATTTTCTTTGAACACTGTACCTCTCTGCCTGGGCACCTTCAAGATTCCCACTCCATCCCCTTGCCCCCAAGAAATAACCAGAACAACAGAGTTGTGCAGCATTTTCTTCAAGCATTAGAAGGGTTTATTTGAAATGGTGAAAACATATAACCTGTGAAAGAAATTCTATTTTTGGCAAGAACTTTTCCAATCTCCATTTAAATTTATGACAGTGTTTCTATATTGTTTTAAATCGACTTTAGCAGAACATGATTGCAATAGGCTGAGTAATGGCCCCCAAAATAGACAGTCTGAACCCCCTGATATGTTATCTTGTAGGGCAAAGACTGAAGAAGGGATTAAGTTAAGGATCTTGACATTGGAAGATTATCTTGTATTGCCCCACAAGCCCTAAATACAATCACAGGTATCCTTAGAAGTAGAGGCCGGAGGGAGATTGATATCTCACACACACACACACACACACACAGAAGGAAATGTGAAGATGGAGCAGAGGGAGACTCGAAGATGCTAGCCTTCATGAATTGAGTAATGTGGCCACAAACTAAGGAATGCCAGCAGCCACCCGAAGCTGAGGGAGGCAAGGAGACAATTTTGCCCTATAGCCTCTAGGGGATTGTGGCCCCACTGTACCTTGATTCAGTCCAGTGATGCTGATTATAATTCTGTTGTTTGAAGCCACCTAGCTTGTAGTCATTTGTCATAGCAGCCCCAAGACAATACCACGATAATAAAATTTTTTTAAAAAGAGGCATTCTTTAACATGTAGTCATTTTACGAGGTAAAGTTGAAGGGAGAAAAGATCACTACTAAAGGAAAATTGTTCTCCAATATTCTAATTCTTTGTCTTATTGATGTGCCAGAGAAGCTTCCTCATGAAGAACTAACATTTGTTGAGTGCTTACTCTGTGCTAGGTCCCGTATAACTTGCTTAGTGGGCGTTATGTTGCTTAATCCACAGCAATACCATAGGCACAGAATTGTGCCCATTGTGCTTCGAAGGAGATCAGCTTCAAGTCAGGGTAAATGCATTGCTCTGGTTACACAACTCTTGGTGGTATTTCCTGAAGAGCGTTTTAGGGAATCTATGCAAAAGCCTGTATAGAATCATCATCTACAGAGTAGATTCTAATGTTTTATAATTGTACAAACTTATTTTGCCTGGAAGATGCCTCACATTCTAAGATTTTATAACATGTCTTAATAATGAGGTCTCCTTAGTTTTTTCTCTGACTATTCCCAAGAGTTGCTTTGTGTAAAGCTGTTTTTTTATTCCAAGGTATTAACCTCAAAAAGTTAGGAATGGGAATCAAATAATGAACAAAAATTAAATGTGGAGGTTCTATGTGATTCAAAGTAAAAAAAAACACTTTGGAGGGACAACTGAGAAAGATTTGAATAAATGAAGAGATAAACCAGATTCCTTTTTTTTTTAATTTTATTTTATTATGTTATGGTAGACACCATACAATACATCATTAGTTTTTGATGTGGTGATCCACATTCATTGTTTTCATAGAACACCTAGTGCTCCATACAGAACGTGCCCTCCTTAATACCCATCACCGGGCTAACCCATCCCCCCACCCCCTTCCCCTCTAAAACCCTCAGTTTGTTTCTCAGAGTCCATAGTCTCTCATAGCTCATCTCTCTCTCCGATTCCCCCCCCTTAATTTTTCCCTTCATTCTGCTAATGTCCTCCATGTTATTCCTTATGTTCCACAAATAAGTGAAACCATATGATAATTCTTTCTCTCCTTGTCTTATTTCACTTAGCATAATCTCCTCTAGTCCCATCCATGTTGATGTAAAAGTTGGGCATTCATCCTTT
>NW_027402074.1:0-3644 GCF_003265705.2 Callorhinus ursinus
CCCTCTCAAAATCAATAATAATAGGTCAACACCCCGACATCTAATAGTAAAACTTACGAGTCTCAGAGACAAAGAGAAAATCCTGAAAGCAGCTCGGGAGAAGAGATATGTAACCTAAAAGGGTAGAAACATTAGATTGGCAACAGACCTATCCACAGAGACCTGGCAGGCCAGAAAGGACTGGCAAGATATCTTCAGAGCACTAAACGAGAAAAATATGCAGCCAAGAATACTATATCCAGCTAGGCTGTCATTGAAAATAGAAGGAGAGATAAAAAGCTTCCAGAACAAACAAAAACTAAAGGAATTTGCAAACACGAAACCAGCCCTCCAAGAAATATTGAAAGGGGTCCTCTAAGCAAAGAGAGAGCCTAAAAGCAGCAAAGATCAGAAAAGAACACAGACAACAGACAGTTAACAGTCACCTTACAGGCAATACAATGGCACTAAATTCATACCTTTCAATCGTTAACCTGAATATAAATGGGCTAAGTGCCCCAATCAAAAGACACAGGCTATCAGACTGGATTAAAAAACAAGACCCATTAATATGCTGTCTGCAAGAGACTCATTTTAGACCCAAAGACACCCCCAGATTGAAAGTGAGGGGTGTAAAACATTTGCCATGCTAATGGACACCAAAAGAAAGCTGGGGTGGCAATCCTTATGTCAGACATACTAGATTTTAAAACAAAGACTGTAATGAGAGATGAGGAAGAACACTATATCCTACTTAAAGGGTCTATACAACAAGAAGATCTAACAATTGTAAATATGTATGCCCCGAACATGGGAGCTGTCAATTATATAAGGCAATTAATAACAAAAGCAAAGAAACACATTGACAACAATACAATAATAGCGGGGGACTTTAACACCCCCCGGACTGAAATGGACAGATCATCTAAGCAAAAGATCAACAAGGAAATAAAGACTTTAAATGACACACGGGACCAAATGGACTTCACAGACATATTCAGAACATTCCATCCCAAAGCAACAGAATACACATTCTTCTCTAGAGCCCATGGAACATTCTCCAGAATTGATCACATCCTAGGTCACAAATCAGATCTCAATCGGTACCAAAAGATTGGGATCATTCCCTGCATATTTTCAGACCACAATGCTTTGAAACTAGAACTCAATCACCAGAGGAAAGTCGGAAATAACTCAAATCCATGGAGGCTAAAGAGCACTCTACTAAAGAATGAATGTGTCAACCAGGAAATCAAAGAGGAATTTAAAAAATTCATGGAAACCAATGAAAGTGAAAACACAACTGTTTTGTGTATCTTTGGGACACAGTAAAGGCAGTCCTGAGAGGAAAGTATAAAGCATTACAAGCCTTTCTCAAGAAAAAAGAAAGGTCTCAAATACACAACCTAACCCTACACCTAAATTGGCTGGAGAAAGAACAGGCAATAAAGCCTAAACCCAGCAGGAGAAGAGAAATCATAAAGATCAGAGCAGAAATCAATGAACTAGAAACCAAAAGAACAGTAGAACAGATCAACGAAACTAGGAGCTGGTTATTTGAAAGAATTAACAAGATTGATAAACCCCTGGCCAGACTTCTCAAAAAGAAAAGAGAAATGACCCAAATCAACAAAATCATGAATGAAAGAGGAGAGATCACAACCAACACCAAAGAAATACAAACAATTATAAGAACATATTATGAGCAACTCTATGCCAGCAAATTAGAGAACCTGGAAGAAATGGGTGCATTCCTAGAGATGTATCAACTACCAAAATTGAACCAGGAAGAAATAGAAAACATGAACAGACCTATAACCACTAAGGAAATTGAAACAGTCATCAAAAATCTCCCATGAAACAAAAGCCCAGGGCCAGATGGCTTCCCAGGGGAATTCTATCAGACATTTCAAGAAGAATTAATATCTATTCTCCTGAAACTGTTCCAAAAAATAGAAATGGAAGGAAAACTTCCGCACTCATTTTATGAGGCCAGCATTACCTTGATCACAAAACCAGACAAAGACCCCATCAAAAAGGAGAATTACAGACCAATATCCTTGATGAACATGGAAGCAAAAATTCTCACCAAAGTACTAGCCAATAGGATCCAACAGTACATTAAAATGATTATTCACCACGACCAAGTGGGATTTATCCCTGGGCTGCAAGGCTGGTTCAACATCCGCAAATCAAACAACGTGATACAATACATTAACAAAAGAAAGAACAAGAATCATATGATCCTCTCAATAGATGCAGAAAAAGCATTTGACAAAGTACAGCATCCTTTCTTGATCAAAACTCTTCAGCGTATAGGGTTAGAGGGTACATACCTCAATATCATAAAAGCCATCTATGAAAAACCTACAGCGAATATCATTCTCAATGTGGAAATGCTGAGAGATTTTCCCCTAAGGTCAGGAAAGCGGCAGGGATGTCCACTCTCACCACTGCTATTCAACATAGTATTAGAAGTCCTAGCCACAGCAATCAGACAACAAAAAGAAATCAAAGGCATCCAAATCGGTAAAGAGGGAGTCAAACTCTCACACTTGGCAGATGATATGATACTGTCTGTGGAAAACCCAAAAGTCTCCACCCCTAAACTGCTAGAACTCATACAGGAATTCAGTAAAGTAGCAGGATATAAAATCAATGCACAGATATCAGTGGCATTCCTATACACCAACAACAAGACAGAAGAGAGACAAATCAAGGAGTCGATCCCATTCACAATTGCACCCAAAACCATAAGATACCTAGGAATAAATTTAACCAAAGAGGCAAAGGATCTGTACTCAGAAAACAATAAAATACTCAGGAAAGAAACTGAAGAAGACACAAAGAAATGGAAAAAAGTTCCATGCTCATGGATTGGAAGAACCAAAATTGTGAAGATGTCAATGCTACCAAAGCAATCTAAACATTCAGTGCAATCCCCATCAAAATACCATCCACTTTTTTCAAAGAAATGGAACAAATAATCCTAAAATTTGTATGGAACCAGAAGAGACCCCGAATAGCCAGAGGAATATTGAAAAAGAAAAGCAAAGCTGGCGGCATCACAATTCCGGACTTCCAGCTCTATTACAAAGCTGTCATCATCAAGACAGTATGGTACTGGCACAAAAACAGACACATAGATCAATGGAACCGAATCGAGAGCCCAGAAATGGACCCTAAACTCTATGGTCAACTTATCTTTGACAAAGCAGGAAAGAATGTCCAATGGCAAAAAGACAGTCTCTTCAAAAAATGGTGTTGGGAAAATTGGACAGCCACATGCAGAAGAATGAAACTGGACCATTTCCTTACACCACACACAAAAATAGACTCCAAATGGTTGAAAGACCTAAACGTGAGACAGGAGTCCATCAAAATCCTAAAGGAGAACACAGGTAGCAACCTCTTCGACCTTAGCCGCAGCAAATTCTTTCTAGAAACATCGCCAAAGGCACGGAAAGCCAGGGCAAAAATGAACTATTGGGATTTCATCAAGATAAAAAGCTTTTGCACAGCAAAAGAAACAGTCCACAAAACCAAAAGACAACTGACAGGATGGGAGGAAATATTTGCAAATGACATATCAGATAAAGGGCTAGTATCCAAAATCTATAAAGAACTTATCAAACTCAACACCCAAAGAACAAATAATCCAATCA
>NW_027402075.1:0-3643 GCF_003265705.2 Callorhinus ursinus
ACTTCCCTAATCTGGAGAAGGAAACATGCATTAAAATCCAGGAGGTACAGAGAACCCCGCTCAAAATCAATAAAAAAAGGTCAACAATCTGACATCAAATAGTAAAACTCAAGAGTGTCAGAGACAAAGAGAAAATCCTGAAAACAACTCAGGAGAAGAGATCTGTAACCTACAAGGGTAGAAACATTACATTGGCAACAGACTTATCCACAGAGACTAGGCAGGCCAGAAAGGACTGGCATGATATATTCGGAGCACTAAAAGAGAAAAATATGCAGCCAAGAATACTATATCCAGCTAGGCTGTCATGGAAAATAGAAGGAGAGATAAAAAGCTTCCAGGACAAACAAAAATTAAAGGAATTTGCAAACACGAAAACAGCCCTACAAGAAATATTGAAAGGGGTCCTCCAAGGCAAGAGAGAGCCTAAAAGCAGCAAGGACCAGAAAGGAACACAGACAATAACAGTAACAGTTACCTTACAGGCAATACAATGGCACTAAGTTCATATCTTTCAACAGTTACCCTGAATGTAAATGGGCCAAATGCCCCAATCAAAAGACAGAGGCTATCAGATTGGATAAAAAAAAAAAAAAGACCCATCGATATGCTGTCTGCAAGAGACTCATTTTAGACCCAAAGACACCCCCAGATTGAAAGTGAAAGCGTAGAAAACTTTCATCATGTTAATAGACACCAAAAGAAAGCTGGGGTGGCAATCCTCATATCAGACAAATTAGATTTTAAACCAAAGACTGTACTAAGAGAAGAGGAAGGACACTATATCCTACTTAAAGGGTCTATGCAACAAGAAGATCTAACAATTGTAAATATCTATGCCCCTAACAAGGGAGCAGCCAATTATATAAGGCAAATGATAACAAAAGCAAAGAAACACATTGACAACAATACAAAGTGGTGGGGGACTTTAACACCCCCCTGACTGAAATGGACAGATCATCTAAGCAAAAGATCAACAAGGAAATAAAGACTTCAAATGACACACTGGACCAAATGGACTTCGCAGACATATTCAGAACATTCCATCCCAAAGCAAGAGAATACACATTCTTCTCGAGTGCCCATGGAACCTTCTACAGAATAGATCACATCCTAGGTCACAAATCGGGTCTCAACTGGTACCAAAAGAATGGGCTCATTCCCTGCATATTTTCAGACCACAATGCTTTGAAACTAGAACTCAATCACAAGAGGAAAGTCGGAAAGAACTCAAATACATGGAGGCTAAGGGACATCCTACTAAAGGATGAATGGGTCAACCAGGAAATTAAAGAAGAATTAAAAATTCATGGGAACAAATGAAAATGAAAACACAACTGTTTAAAACCTTTGGGATACAGCAAAGGCAGTCCTAAGAGGAAAGTATATAGCATTACAAGCCTTTCTCAAGAAACGAGAAAGGTCTCAAATATACAACCTAATCCTACACCTAAAGGAGCTGGGGAAAGAACAGCAAATAAACCCTAAACCCAACAGGAGAAGAGAAATAATAAAGATCAGAGCAGAAATCAATGAAATAGAAACCAAAAGAACAGTAGAACAGATAAACGACACTAGGAGCTTTGAAAGAATTAACAAGATTGATAAACCCCTGTCCAGACTTATCAAAGAGAAAAGAGAAATGACCCAAATCAACAAAATCATGAATGAAAGAGGAGAGATCACAACCAACAACAAAGAAATACAAACAATTATAAGAACATATTATGAGCAACTCTATGCCAGCAAATTATATAACCTGGAAGAAATGGGTGAATTCCTAGAGATGTATCAACTACCAAAACTGAACCAGGAAGAAACAGAAAACCTGAACAGACCTATAACCATTAAGGAAATTGAAGTAGTCATCAAAAATGTCCCAACAAAGAAAAGCCCAGGGCCAGATTGCTTCCCAAGGGAATTCTACCAAACATTTAAAGAATTAATACCTATTCTTCTGAAAGTGTTCCAAAAAAGAGAAATGGAAAAAATCTTCCAAACTCGATTTCTAAGGCCGCCATTACCTTGATCCTCAAACCAGAAAAGACCACATCAAAAAGGAGATTTACAGACCAATATCCCTGAACATGGATGCAAAACCTCTCACCAAAATACTAGCCAATAGGATCCAACAGTACATTAGAAGGATTATTCACCACCAACAACTGGGATTTATCCCTGGGATGCAAGGTTTGTTCAACAACCACAAATCAATCAGTGTGATACAATACATTAATCAAAGAAAGAACAAGAGCCATATGATTCTCTCAATAGATGCAGAAAGAGCATTTGACAAAGTACAGCATCCTTTCTTGAACAAAATCCTTCAGAGTATAGAGATAGAGTACATACCTCAATATCATAAAAGCCATCTATGGAAAACGCACAGCGAATACCATTCTCAATGGAGAAAAACTGAGAGCTTTCCCCCTAAGGTCAGGAACACAGCAGGGATGTCCACTATCACCACTGCTATTCAACATAGTATTAGAAGTCCTAGCCGCAGCAATCAGACAACAAAAAGAAATAAAAAGCATCTGAATCAGCAAAGAAGAAGTCAAATTTTCATTCTTTACAGGTGATATGACACTTTATGTGGAAAACTCAAAAGACTCCACCCCAAAACTGCTAGAACTCATACAGGATTTCAGTAAAGTGGCAGGATATAAAATCAATGCACAGAAATCAGTGGCATTCCTATACACCAACAACAAGACAGAAGAAAGAGAAATTAAAGTAATGGCATAAATAATCCTAAAATTTGTATGGAACCAGAAAAGACCCTGAATAGCCAGAGGGATTTTGAAAAAGAAAAACAAAGTTGGCGGGATCACAATTCCTGACTTCCAGCTCTATTACAAAGCTGTCATCAAGACAGTATGTTACTGGCACAAAAACAGACACATCGATCAATGGAATAGAATAGAGAGCCCAGAAATGGACCCTCAACTCTATGGTCAAGTAATCTTCGACAAAGCAGGAAAGAATGTCCAATGGAAAAAATACAGTCTCTTCAACAAATGGTGTTGGGAAAATTGGACAGCCACATGCAGAAGAATGAAAGTGGACCGTTTCCTTACACCACACACAAAAATAGACTCCAAATGGTTGAAAGACCTCAATGTGAGACAGGAGTCCATCAAAATCCTAAAGGAGAACACAGGCTGCAACCTCTTTGACCTCAGCTGCAGCAACTTCTTCCAAGAAACATCGCCTAAGGCAAGGGAAGCAAGGACAAAAATAAACTATTGGGATCTCATCAAGATAAAAAGCTTTTGCACAGCAAAAGAAACAGTCAATAAAACCAAAAGACCGCCGACGGAATGGGAGAAGATATTTGCAAATGACATATTAGATAAATGGCTAGTATCCAATATCTGTAAAGAACTTCTTAAACTCAAAACCCAAAGAACAAATGATCCAATCAAGAAATGGCAGAAGACATGAACAGACATTTTTCCAAAGAAGACATCCAGATGGCCAACAGATGCATGAAAAAGTGCTCAACATCACTCAGCATCAGGGAAATCCAAATCAAAACCTCAATGAGATATCACCTCACACCATTCAGAATGGCTAAAATTAACAAGTGAGGAAATGACAGATGTTGGCGGGGATGTGGAGAAAGGGGAACCCTCCTTCA
>NW_027402076.1:0-2885 GCF_003265705.2 Callorhinus ursinus
CTGTCTGCTTCTCGGTCTCTGTGTCTGTGTCTCTCACAGGAGTAGACCTGTGGGTTCCATGGGCGATGTGAGAAACCTCAGAAGCCTCCATTGTCCCCATTTGCCTCTCCGGTCTTGGTGCTCCATTCCTTCCTAAGGCCTCCTCACCCTAACCGGAGCAGTGATTCTGGATCCTGTTGGACATGGGGACCCTGAGGCTGCAACTAGGAGGGCCCTGACCTTGGTCTCCAGACTGGTGGCCCTGTGCTCTGCCATGTTCTGCGTAGCCAGGTCCTCAGGCCCCCGAGCCCAGAGTCTGTCCTCTGCTGAGATGGACCTCGAGGGTTTAGAAAACCTTTTCCCAAGACTGGGATCTCAGGGGGTCGGGGATGGATATCCAAGGCCAACAGGCACTTCTATAAGCCTGTGGGACCCTTGGGACACTGCATCTCTGCAGCCCAAATGACAGCAGAGTAAGCTGAGGCCTTTTGTGCTATAGCCCTCCGGACTTGGGGGTGGGGATCTCTTCCTCCTCCCAAGTGTCCAGGGTGGTGGTGGACTCCGGAACCCAGACACTGTCTTTTCCCATTGCCCTGTCAAAAACCTGGGTCTCTTGGGGAAACCTGACCTTCAGGCCGGGCTGTACAACCTTCACTATGGGGCCTGGTTCCGGGTCGTGCAGCCCCACAGTGAGGAGATGTGAGGCCAGGCAGGAGCGGGGAGAGGGCAGAGTGGACTCGCCCTGAGGTACATGGATCCCTGATCAGAGCAGACCCTGTTGTGTGCTGGCCCCTCGGGCATCGAGATTTCAGCTCCTGGTCTGGCTCCAGGAGGGAGACCAGAGTGTGGCTCCTGCTAGCTCAGATGTGTCACTCTGTCCTAGAGCTACAGCCAGACCCACCAGCTGAACTCCCCCTCCTAGTCGGCCAGCTCAACTTCACGGTCAAGTACAGGCCATCATAAATGTTAGGGGCCAGTGCGAGACTGGTCAGGCAAGGGAGGGCTCACTTTCAACTCAGGGAGTCCCTGGCTGGTCTAGCAGGGGCTCTGGAGGGCTGGATTTCCAGGTTCGCTGTTGACCAGCTTTG
This sequence comes from Callorhinus ursinus, assembly GCF_003265705.2. Taxonomy (NCBI): domain Eukaryota; kingdom Metazoa; phylum Chordata; class Mammalia; order Carnivora; family Otariidae; genus Callorhinus; species Callorhinus ursinus. The sequence goes on from NW_027402076.1 coordinate 1,068, forward strand.
GGACTGGAGCCATTTTACCTCCCCTCGCTGGTCCTCGCTCTCCTCCTCTGTGCAATGGGGTGATCCTGAATGATCCCTGCCATGGCGGGGAACATGTGGAGTGCTGGTGATTGAGGTAAGCCGGGCACCGAGCCTGGATTGCAAAGTGCAGAGGGGGATGCTAAGCGGTGTGGGCAGTGAGCACTCCTTCCCCCAAAAGCAATTTAGCTCTTCCATGCAGCCGCCAGATCACTGGCTGGGAGCCCAGGAGCAGTGGCCCACCACACTCCTGACACCGGGCCCCAGCGTGTGGCTCTTCCTCAGCACTGGGACACGGTGGGGACCGCGGGACATGGGGCCAGCTCCTCTCTCTGAGGGAAGGAGACGAAAGAAGGCTTTCCTTGGGGACCCCCAAAGCCACATAAGGTGGGAGGAGGCTTCCCCCAACAGTACATTGAAATTCTGCTCCTGTTAGAACCTGAGGCTTGGGCTTTGGTTATTTCACTTGCTGCGCTCACTAGATACACTTGTTCTCCAAGACTCCTCCTCAGATGAAGAGCTCTTGCAGGTCCCGGGCATCCTGGAGCCGGGGAGGGGAGAGGGGCCAGTCCCCTCCCTGGCTCCTGCAGGAGACCTGTCCTCCCAAAGCCAGGATGGTTTCGGTCGCGCTCCTGAGCTAGGGTTGGAGACAGCCTGTCACTGCTCCTGACTCTGGGGCTGAGTGGGCCTTTTTTAGGCATAGCTACACCCACCGAACGCAGGGGCTTTAGAAAGAACACACTCCTAGACCCGGTCCCGCCCCAGGACGTTGGCTGCCTACCCCAGCGCCAGAAGAAGAGGGATATCCTCTGCTTCTTTGGGCTTTGATCCTCTGACCCACGAGCTAGCACTGAAAAGTTTCTAACAATCCTCTGTAAGTGCACCAGCCGTGAGTGGGCCAGTCACTGTGCACATCGAAGACGGACAACGTGCTAAGTAAGTGCAGGAGGTGATCCTGTTCAAACGGCCTGCGGGTCGGTGGGGCTTGCTGCTTCTGTGCCCTCCACTGGGCCTCCTTTCCCTGGAGAGAAATCCTCCTGGAGTCGCCTCTCTGAACTTTGAGCTCCGTTCCTGCTGCTTTCAAGACCAAGGGACTCCAACCGAGAATTGTGTCCCAGGTCGTCAGGGCGATGGTGGTAATGGTCCGTTATGCTGGTCTGAGAGGGTCCTTCAGGTTCCTGCTCCCCTAGGCACAGGTGCGGTAGCGACAAGCACCGGAGCCATCCCCCAATTTCATCATTGTTCCCCATGTTCCCCAGGGATGCTGCTAATGGTCCGTCGGGATCCTCTGGTAGGGCCCTGCATGTTTCAGCTCCCCCCAGGCACAGGTGTGGTGGCAAGAAGCACCAGAGCAGTCCTCCAACTTCAGCATTGTGCCCCCGGGGGTGATGGTGCGGGTCATGGGCTCTCAGGATGGTACAGGAGGAACCTCCAGGTGGGGCCTGGAGGCTGGAGTAAACCAGATCGCACTGAAGTTGCATGAGGAATAGATGAGTTGAGGTCTTCATTTGGAAGAGTAATTTCGCGTTTCCAAAAAGGTCAAGGTCATTGGTCTACTTTAGAATGAAGATAATGACTACTTAAAAACAGGTGTGTGTTTCCCCTTCTCCCAGAAATAGAAGCAGCTGTGCAGGCCATAGGTCAGAGGACCAACTTATCCCCACCTGACAGCACTTATCTGCTCTGGATCTAGGAGACTCAAGGTCGTGAACATCAGCCTGTGATTCAGTGATGCAGCATTTCGCAGGATGTTAGTGTTCTGAGAAAGCAGCATGTCCAATTGGCACAGTGTCATCTTCC
>NW_027402076.1:2985-3643 GCF_003265705.2 Callorhinus ursinus
GCAGCAGGTCCAATTGGCACAGTGTCATCTTCCTGTCAGGACTGGCGGTCAAATTTCTCATGAACCGCAATCTTCCGGGGATGTCCTCTTTTCTCTAGTTGACCCAGGGTTAGGGTTAGAGTTAGTGTACGGGTTCGTGCATGGGTTAGGGTACTGGATACGGTTAGGGTACGGGATAGGGTTATGGTACGGGTTAGGGTAGGGGTTAGAGATAGGGTACCGGTTAGGGCACGGTTTATGGTACAGGTTAGGGTTTAGGGTTAGGGTACCGTTTAGGGTACGTGTTAGAGTTACGATACGCTTTAGGTTTAGGATTCGGTTTAGGGGTAGGGTTAGGGGTTAGGGTTATGGTAGGTGTTAGGGTTAGGGTACGGGTTAGGTTTAGGGTACAGGTTAAGTTTAGTGTTAGGGACCTGCACATATGTCCCTTGCCTGCTATCACAGGAGGGTGTGCAAACCTGGCAATGCAAGGATGAGCCAGGGGCTGCGCTTGGCATGGAACACAGCTCAGAGTGGCTTGAATCTGCTCTGGGGTACAGGCAAAGCCATCCCCCGCCTGCCTGTGTCCCAGCCCCCGTTGGAGGGTATTAGTGAACTGATTCTGACCTTGCCCTCTCCCAACACAGACTTCCAGGGGCTCCCATTACGGTTAGGCTCA
>NW_027402077.1:0-3642 GCF_003265705.2 Callorhinus ursinus
CTCGGCATCAGGGAAATCCAAATCAAAACCTCAATGAGATACCACCTCACACCAGTCAGAATGGCTAAAATTAACAAGTCAGGAAATGACAGATGTTGGCGGGGATGTGGAGAAAGGGGAACCCTCCTACACTGCTGGTGGGAATGCAAGCTGGTGCAACCACTCTGGAAAACAGTATGGAGGTTCCTCAAACAGTTGAAAATAGAGCTACCACACGATCCAGCAATTGCACTACTGGGTATTTACCACAAAGATACAAATGTAGGGATCCGAAGGGGTATGTGTACCCCGATGTTTATAGCAGCAATGTCCACAATAGCCAAACTGTGGAAAGAGCCAAGATGTCCATCGACAGATGAGTGGATAAAGAAGAAGTGGTATATATACACAATGGAATATTATGCAGCCTTCAAAAGGAATGAGATCTTGCCATTTGCGATGACGTCAATGGAACTGGAGGGTGTTATGCTGAGTAAATAAGTCAATCAGACAAAGACATGTATCATATGACCTCACTGATATGAGGAATTCTTAATCTCAGGAAAGAAACTGAGTGTTGCTGGAGTGGTGGGGGGTGGGAGGGATGGGGTGGCTGGGTGATAGACATTGGGGAGGGTATGTGCTATGGCGAGTGCTGTGAATTGTGCAAGACTGTTGAATCACAGATCTGTACTTCTGAAACAAATAATGCAATATATGTTAAGAAAAAAAAAAGAAGAGGAAGATAGCAGGAGGGGAAGAATGAAGGGGGGGAAATCGTAGGGGGAGACCAACCATGAGAGACAATGGACTCTGAAAAACAAACTAGGGTTTTAGAGGGGAGGGGGGTGGGGGGATGGGTTAGCCTGGTGATGGGTATTAAAGAGGGCACGTTGTGCATGGGGCACTCGGTGTTATGCACAAACAATGAATCATGGAACACTACATCCAAAACTAATGATGTAATGTATGGTGATTAACATAACAATAAAAAATAAAAAAAAATAGTTACCCAGGAACAAACCTAAGCAAGGGGGCTTCTCAAGAGTCAGGGTTGTGGAAAGGGAGGTTGGTGGGGGAATGGGATAACTGGGTGTTGGGCTTTAAAGAACGCACATGATATGATTAGCACTGGGTGATATATTCAACTAATGAATCATTGAACTTTATATCAAAACTAATGATATGCTATACATTGGCTAATTGAATTTAAATAAAAGAAATCTAGCATGTCTTCCTTACCATTCTTAGAGCCATTTCTCTGAAATGGGTAATTTATTACATTTATTTTTGTTTCAATTTTTGATATGTTTAAACTTATACCTCATGATTTTTCTTGTGTTGGCCATTTTTCTTACCTTTTCTCTAACTAGTTTCTGTATAAATCATTTATATTTTTCTTCCACTTTTACTTTCAGTATTTTGAAATTACACATTTATTTCTATTCTTTAATTAGCTATTCTTATATTTTTAATACACATGTTAATGTTATATTTTGTATTAATGCCTAGAGTGAATCAGAATCCCCTTCATCAAGAAACCAAAATCATTAGCATATTCTTTCCCATAACCCACCCCTCTAAATTAACATCATTTAGGATTTTAGAACTAGATTTTACTTTACCTTTTAATTTAAATTGAATTAGCCAACATATAGTACATCGTTAGTTTTTGGTATAGTGTTCAATGATTCATTAGTTGCATGTAGCACCCAGTGCTCATCACATCATGTGCCCTCCTTAATGTCCATCACCCAGTTACCCCCTCCTCCCCTTTGTTTGTATGTTTCTAGGAATTTGTCCATTTCTTCCAGATGGCTGTTTTGTTGGCATATAATTTTTCATAATATTCTTATGATTGTTTGCATTTCTGTGGTGTTGGTAGTGATCTCTACTCTTTCATTCATGATTTTATATATTTGGGTCCTTTCTCTTTTCTTTTTGTAAAGTCTGGCTAGGGGTTTATCAATTTTATTAATTCTGTCAAAGAACCAGTTCCTAGTTTCATTGATCTGTTCTGTTTGTTTCTATATCGTTTATTTCTGCTCTAATCTTTATCATTTCCCTTCTGCTGCTAGCTTTAGGCTTTATTTGCTGTTCCTTTAGGTGTAAGGTTAGGTTGTGTGTTTGAGACTTTTTTGCTTCTTGAGGTAGGCCTGTATTACAGTATACTTCACTCTAAGGACTGTCTTTGCTGCATCCCGAAGCTTTGGATGGTCATATTTTCATTTTCATTTGTTTCCATGTACTTTTCTGTTTCTCCTTTAAATTCCTGGTTAACCCATTCATTTTTTAGTAGGAATTTTTTTTTAAAGATTTTATTTATTTATTTATTTATTTGACAGAGAGAGAGATAGCGAGAGCAGAAACACAAGCAGGGGTAGTGGGAAAGGGAGAAGCAGGCTCCCCGCCGAGCAGGGAGCCTGATGTGGGACTCAATCTCAGGACCCTGGGATTATGACCTGAGCCGAAGGCAGACGCTTAACGACTGAGCCACCCAGGCACCCTAGTAGGATGGTCTTTAACCACCATGTTTTTGTGGTCTTTCCAAATTTTTTGTGGTTGACTTCAAGTTTCATACTGTGTGGTCTGAAAATATGCATGGTATGATCGTGACCTTTTTGTACTTGTTGAGGGCTGACTTGTGAATCAGTATGTTATCTATTCTGAAGAATGTTCCATCTGCACTCAAAAAGAATGTATTCTGCTGCTTTAGGATAAAATGTTCTGAATATATCTGTTAAGTCCATCTGGTCCAGTATGTCATACAAAGCCATTGTTTCCTTATTGATTTTCTGTTTGGATGATCTGTCCATTGCTGTAAGTAAGATGTTAAAATCCCCTACTATTATTATATTATTATTAATGAGTTTCTTTAGGCTTGCTATTAATTGATTTATATATTTGGGTGCTCCCAAGTTGGGGGTATAAATATTTATAATTGTTAGATCTTCTTGATGGATAGACCCCTTAATTATGATATAATGCCTTTCTTCATCTCGTTACAGTCTTTGTTTTTTTTTTAATTTTATTTTATTTTGTTATGTTAGTCACCATACATCATTAGTTTTTGATGTGGTGATCCATGATCCATTGTTTTCGTATAATACCAGTGCTCCATGCAGTACGTGCCCTCCTTAATACCCATCACTGGGCTAACCAATCCTCCCCCCTCCCCTCTAAAACCCTCATTTGTTTCTCAGAGTCCATAGTCTCTCATGGTTCATCTCTCCCTCCGATTTCCCCCCCTTCATTTTTCCCTTCCTTCTCCTAATGTTCTCCATGCTATTCTTTATGTTCCACAAATAAGTGAAACCATATGATAATTGACTTTCTCTCCTTGACTTATTTCACTTAGCATAATCTCCTCCAGTCCCATCCATGTTGATGTAAATTTGGGTATTCATCTTTTGTGATGGCTGGGTAATATTGCATATATGGACCACATCTTCTTTATCCATTCATCTGTTGAAGGGCATCTTGGCTCTTTCCACAGTTTGGCTATTGCAGACACTGCTGCTATGAATATTGGGGTGCATGTGGCCCTTCTTTTCACTACAGCTGTGTCTTCGGGGTAAATACCCAGTAGTGCAATTGCTGGGTCATAGGGTAGCTGTATATTTAAATTTTTGAGGCACCTCCACACTGTTTTCCAAAGTGGCT
>NW_027402078.1:0-3642 GCF_003265705.2 Callorhinus ursinus
CTCCCCTCTCATGTGGCCTTGGGGGACCACAAGGAAAGCCTTCTTTCGTCTCCCTGCCTCAGAGAGAGGAGCTGGCCCAATGTCCCGCGGTCCCCACCGTGTCCCAGTGCTAAGGAAGAGCCACACGCAGGGGCCTGCTGTCAGGAGTGTGGTCGGCCACTGCTCCTCGGCTCCCAGCTAGTGGCCTGTCGGCTACATGGAAGACCTAAATTGCTTTTGGGGGAAGGAGTGCTCACTGCCCACACCGCTCAGCATCCCCCTGTGTACTCTGCAACCCAGGCTCCGTGCCAGGCTTACGTCAATCACCAGCACTCCACATGTTGACGCCATGGGAGGGATCATTCAGCATCAACCGATTGCACAGAGGAGGAGAGCGATGCCCAGCTAGGGGAGGTAAAATGGCTCCAGTCCCAGAGGTGGTCTGCAGAGGAGCTGGAAAGGCAGCCCTCCAGAGTCCCTGATAGACCAGCCAGAGTCTCCCTCAGTTGAAAGGGAGCCCTCGCCTGCCTGAGCAGCCACGCACTGGCCCCTGACATTCATGATGGCCAGTTCTTGACCGTGAAGGTGAGCTGGCCGACTAGGAGGGGGAGTTCAGCTGCATGGACAGGCTGTAGCTACAGGAGAGAGTGACGCATCTGAACTAGCAGGAGTCACACTCTGGTCTCCCTCCCCGAGCCCGACCAGGAGCTAGAATCTCTGTGCCCGAGGGGCCAGCACACAACAAGGTCTGCACTGACCAGGGATCCAAGGCCCCCAGGGAGAGTCCACTCTGCCCTCTCCACGCTACTGCCTGGCCACCCCTCTCCTCACTGTGGGGCTGCAGGACGCGGAACCAGGCCCCATATGGACGGGGGGACATTCCGCTTGATGGTCAGGGTTCCCCAAGGGACCCAGGGGTTTCCCAGGTCACGGGGAAAAGACAGGGTCTGGGTTCCGTTATCCACCACCACCCTGGGCACTTGGGAGTAGGAAGAGATACCCACCCCCAAGTCCGGAGGGCTATAGCACAAAAGGCCTCAACGTACTCTGCTGTCACTTGGGCTGCAGAGATGCAGTGTCCTAAGGGTCCCACAGGGTTGTAGAAGTGCCTGTTGGCCTTGGATATCCATCCGCCAACCCCTGAGATCCCAGTTTTGGGAACATGTTTACTAACCCCTCGAGGTCCTTCTCGGCAGAGGACAGACTCGGGGATTCGGGGGCTGAGGATCTGGCTACGCAGAACGTGGCAGAGAACAGGGCCACCCGTCTGGAGACCAAGGTCAGGGCCCTCCTTGTTGCAGCCTCAGGGTCCCCATGTGGAAGAGGATCCAGAATCACTGCTCCGGTCAGGGCGAGGAGGCCTTAGGATGGAATGGAACCCGAGGACCAGAGAGGGAAACGGGGACAAGGGAGGCTTCTGAGGTTTCTCACATCGCCTATGGAACCCACAGATCTGCTCCTGTGAGAGACACAGACACAGAGACAGAGAAGGAGACAGAGAATGAACACAGGACAGAGGGAACCAGTAGAAGTCACAGACTCCATCAGCTTAGAAATGACATCCCGGCATTTTGTGCCATTCTAATCCTGAGAGCGCCGTCACATTGGCCATCCACCCTGGAGGGGAGGGGATTCCACAGGGATGTGTGACCAGGACTCAGGGCTGCCAGGAGCCACGGTGGGGACTGCCCAGCACAAGGGCAAAGACGGGGACCATGGACCTGAGCCTAACCGTAATGGGAGCCCCGGGAAATCTGTGTTGGGAGAGGACAAGGTCAGAATCAGTTCATGACTACCTTCCCACGGGGGCTGGGACACAGGCAGGAGGGGGGTGGGTTTGCCTGGTCCCCAGAGCAGATTCAAGGCCCTCTGAGCTGTGTTCCATGCCAAGCGCAGCCCCTGGCTCATTCTTGCATTGCCAGGTTTGCACCAGCATCCTGTGATAGCAGGCACGGAACATGTGTAGAGGTCCCTAACACTAATATCAAACTGTACCCTAAAACTAACCCGTACCCTAACCCTAACACCTACCCTAACCCTAACCCGTAAACGTACTGCTAAACCGAACCCTAACGCTATAGCGTACCCTAACCATAACCCCTAACATAAATGCTACCCTAAAACTAAAACCTTACCTGTATCATAAACCGTGCCCTAACACGTACCCTATCTCTAACCCCTACCCTAACACGTACCCTAACACTATCTCGTACCCTAACCCTGTCCCGTACCCTAACCCGTGCCCTAACCCGTACCCAACTCTAACCCTAACCCTGGGTCAATTAGAGAAAAAGGAAATCCCCGGAAGTTTGGGGTTCATGAGAAATTTGACCGCCAGTCCTGACAGGAAGATGACACTGTGCCAAATGGAACTGCTGCTTTCTCAGAACCCTGACATCCTGTGAAATGCTGCATCACTGACTCACAGGCTGATGTTCAAAACCTTGAGTCTCCTAGATCCTGAGTAGATAAGTGCTGTCAGGTGAGGATAAGTAGGTCCTCTGACCTATGGCCTACACACTTGCTTCAATTTCTGGGAGAAAAGGAAAGACACACTTGTTTTTAAGTAGTCATTATCTTCATTCTAAAGTAAGCCAATGACTTTGACCTTTTTGGAAATGCGAAAGTACTCTTCCAAATGAACAACTCAACTCATCTGTTCCTCATGAAACTTGAGTGCGATCTGGTTGACTCCAGCCTCCAGGCCCCATCTGGAGGATCCACCTGTACCATCCTGACAGCCCATGACCAACACCAGGACCCCTGGGACACAATGCTGAATTTCGGGGAGGACTCTGGGGCTTCTTTCCACCACAGCTGTCCCTGAGGAAGCGGGAACCTGGAGGACTGTCCCAGATGATCCTGATGGAACATTAGCACCATCCCTGAGGACATGGGGCACAGTGCTGACGTTGGAGGACTGCTCTGGGGCTTCTTTCCACCGCACCTGTGCCTGGGGGAAGCGGGAACCGGGGGGTCCTCCCAGACAATCCCAACGGACCATTAGCACCATCCCTGGGGAACATGGGGCACAAAGCTGAAATTGGGGGATGGCTCCGGGGCTTCTCGCTACCGCACCTGTGCCTAGGGGAGAAGGAACCAGAAGGACCCTCCCAGACAATCATAAGGGACCAATACCACCATCGCCCGGAGGACATAGGGCACAATGCTCAGTTGGAGACCCTTGGTCCTGAAACCAGCAGGAACGGAGCTCAAAGGACAGAGAGGCGACTCCAGGAGCATGTCCATCCTAGGAAAGGCGACCCACTAGGGGGCACAGAAGCAGCAAACCCCTCCGACCCGCAGGCCATTTGAACAGGATGAACTCTGGCACTTACTTAGCACGTTGTCCGTCTTCATGTGTGCACAGTGACTGGCCCCCTCAGAGCTGGTGCACTTCTAGAGGAGGGCTAGACACTTTTCAGGGCTTGCTCGTGGGTCAGAGGACCAAAGCCCAAAGAAGCAGAGGATATCCCTCTTCCTCGGGAGCTGGGGAAGGCAGCCACCGTCCTGGGTCGGGACCAGGTCCAGGAGTGTGTTCCTTCTGATACCCTGTTTTCGGTGGCTGTTGGTATGTCTAAAAAAGTCCCTCTGCTCCCCAGAGTCAGGAGCAAACACAGGCTGTCTCCAACCCTAACCCAGGACCACGGCCCGAAACCATCC
>NW_027402079.1:0-3641 GCF_003265705.2 Callorhinus ursinus
ACACTCAATCAAAGGATTACATGCACCCCTAGTTTTTAGCACCATTATCTACAATCAGCAAATTAAGGAAGCAGTTCTGTGTCCATTGACTGATGAATGGATAAAGCAGATGTGGTATATACACACAAGGGAATATTACTCAGTGATCAAGGAGAATAAAATCTTGCCATTTGCAATGACATGCGTAGAGCTAGAGAGTATAACCCTAAGCCAAATAAGTCTAAGAAAGACAGATACCCTATAATTGCACTCTTATATGAAATATTAAGAAAGAATACAAGGAATCAAAGAAAAAAGAGAGAAGAACGAAGGAACAGATTTAACTAGAGAACAAATAGATGGTTTCCAGTGGGCAGGTGGGTGGGGGATGGGAGGAAGAGAAAAAGGGATGAAGAGCACAGTTATCATGATGAGCACTGAGGAAGGTACAGATTTGTCGAATCACTGTACTATACCACTGAAATTAATATGACACTGTATGTTAAATCTATTTCAACAAATAAACAGGAAAGAAAGGGTTATGGCTGACTTTTCAATGCAGGAAAACAACTGTCAGAAATGGATATCATCACACAGGACAGTGACACTTCTTTCATTTTGTTTTAAAAGGTCGGTCTAGGTGTAATTAAAACATTTCGAATTTTCATGTGGCCATATTTAGATCTAGTCTGATTACACCTAAAAAACAATTAGATTAGAAACCAATAGGAAAAGTGAGTTAGAAACCAGTATGTTGCAAAAATCCAGCCCCTCTCTTTTCCTAAAACTTGTATTCCACCCACAACTAGAGACTGCCTGTTAGTGTTAGGGATGCTGAGCAAACAATGGGGTGCCGTTGAGCTTTGCTCCTGGCAGGCATCAAGGACAGGCACCTCAGTATCTGTGGACCCAGCAGGGTACTGGAGTAGGTGATGATGTGTGGGTTCAAGATAGGAGAGCATCCTGAGCTTGTGGGGCACTTCTGCTCATCTGCTGGGCATGAGTGAAGGAGGGATGCCTTGGGGACAAGGAGTCCCCTGTACCAGGCCTAAATCTTATCCAGCCAATCAGAGTCAGAAATCTGGTCCTTCAAGTGTATGTGCCTAAGTTAAGATGGTGGAGACACATGGGGTGCCTAAATTTGTCTTTTCCCTCGGATACAACTATGATGTTATCAAATCATTCTCAACACCTAAGAAATCAGAGATGTGAGAATCAAATGGTGCAAGTCCACAAGTAGAAAAGCTGCCAAGTTTGGAACGTAGGAGATGGAAATGTTGAATCCTGTGTGATATAGCCGAGGACATGGTGGAAGGGAGGGATCCTGCTTGAAGGGGCTACTGTGAAGTATTTATTATACTCATCAGAGCACAAAGTCCTAACTTTTAGAAGTCTGATACATTGGGGGATGTGCCTGGCTTAAATGTGCTCGGGTTGAGGCCAGGAAGGATCCCAGGTGTGACAGAGTGGTCCCAGGATCCCCACGGTCCCAAGAAGAATGGGCGGTGCCTGATTGTGGCAGAATTCCCAGACATCAGAAATTTAATAATGGAACTACCTAATGACCCAACTGTGGGAACGGGAAAGAAGGCTGAGAACAGTCAGACTAGGTGCCGGTTTTCTGCTTTGTGTTGCCATAAACTGCGAACGCTGCATGGTAACGAGATCACTTTCCTGGGATAGGGTGGCAAATAGCAGCAGCGCAGGAGATCCTGAACAGGGAGAATTGTTGGGGTCCATGTTGAACATTTGGAGTTTTGAAACTCTGTCACATGCCTGAGTTAAAATGCTCAGGAACAGGCAGGGTGAACACAGAGTTCTGATGGAAACCAGGAAGGGAAGACTGATTGATTGCTGTCATGAGAGGGTTCACTGAAGAGTAGGGGGATGGAATTTTCAGCTCCAGGGCTAGAAAGGGGGGCACTGCCACATTCATCCTACCCATCACCTCTGACACCCTGCAGGGAGCAAAACAGTGCCACTTACTGGACGCCTGGGGAGCATACACCAGCCATGCCTCCGTGTGCACTGGAGGAGAGCTATTCCCCCAGCACAAGTCCACTTGAGAATCAACTCAACGGGTTCCTCGCCCAGAAGTTTCCCACAAACAACTCCCTCAGACCAAGTTAACTGATCAAAGAGGGATGCAAAGCGTCAGCTCTTGGGGAAAACAGTATATGGCGTTCTTTGCATTTTTATTCTTATATTTTATTATTTTTCAGTTATTTTCTTATTTTTCAATTCTTTTTAATTCATATTGATGTCCATTTTTATGTAAATCATATATATTTCCTTTCAAACTTTTATACATTTTCTTATTTTGGCATCTAAATTCTTTGGAAAGCAGATCAAAACACAACAAGGGCATATTTTTTTTGGATTAATTTTTTCTCTTTTGTTTTTTGTTGTTGTTGTTTTCTCTGTTATCATGGTTATTGTTTTTTTTCTGTCTTTTTTACTTCTTCTCTTCCTGGAGAAAATGACGAAATGGAGAAATTCACTCCAAAAGAAAGAACAGGATGTAGTACTCACTGCCAGGATTTTAATCAATATGGACATAAGTAGGATGTCTGAACTAGAATTGAAAACAATGATTACACAGAATCTAGCTGGGCTTGGAACTAGCATAGAAGGCACTAGAGAATCCCTTACTGTAGACGTAAAAGAACTAAAATCTACTCAGGCCAACATTGAAAATGCTATTACTCAGGTACAGTCCAAGTGGAAGCTACACAATGTGGATGAATGTTGCAGAAGAACAAATCAGCGCTATAGAAGATAAAATGATGGAAAATAGAGGGCTGAGAAGAGGAGAGAAAGAGATCTATTAGGTCATAAAGGGATACTTGGATAGTCAATGATTCCATAAAGAGAAATGATATCTGTGTTACTGGGGTCCCAGGTAATGAGAGCAAGATTTTCACTGCGGGTTTATTTGTAATTGCTGAAAGACTGGAAACAATCAAAATGAGTGAATGGTGCCTCTGTGAAGGGACCTTTCTGAACTACCTGCGGCTTCCTGTGAATCTGAATAAGTCTAACGCTCTACCTCCATACCTACCTGTAGTTGTTCTCTGCCTGTCAGCACACCTCGGAATAATCCCTCAAACCAGCAGTCCCACCCTGGTCGCTGGAGTTCCAAGCTTCCCTAAAGACCCTAGAACCCTGCCTGTGGGTGTCAAGCAGCAATGATGGAGGCAGGAGGGTTCTGGTGCTGGTCTGTGACTAGGCAGGTGCTGGGCTATGAAGCCCTGTGATCCTTAGGGGCGGAGGCCAGGTATGGGACAGAGGCAAATCCCACACTGCGGTCCTCCCAAAGCTGATGTTTTGCCTTTGGGCAGGAAAGGCCAGAACAAGGACCGGCTCACAGTCTCACCCCCCCCTTCTTCCCTCTATCCTCTGGGCAGCATTTGTCACCTGCCCATGTAGATCCCCTCCCCAAACCTGCCATCTCCTGCCTCCTGCTCACAAAACCACCTCCCAAAAAGTTGCCCCCATTTTACAAATGAAGGAGTAGGGATTCAAGGGGTGAGCGGCTCTGGGTGCCAGCCCTCCCAGGAGCCTCATGTTTGTGAAGCCCAAGGTATTGTGAGCAGGGTTTGAGCAGCTAAGCACAGGAGATTCTAAGTGTTGGGATCACATAAGCGACCCACTTCCCCCTT
>NW_027402080.1:0-1501 GCF_003265705.2 Callorhinus ursinus
AGAGGAAGGGAGGCAGGACAAAGAGCGGGAGGCCTGTCAATCTTCCTGCTCAGAACCAAAGGCACAGCCACCCCAGAGGACCCCAGACGACCAGGACAGATGCTCACAGGTCTGCCACTACCTCAGTCAGGTGCATAACTCAGCACATAACTTATCCCCAGGTCGTAAAAGTTGGGGGTCATCTCCTTCTATGTTTGAATGTCATGTATAAAATTTGCATGCATAATAACCCCTGCCAGATGCTCACAGGTGATGGACTTACAGCGCGTATCTTTCTGAAGAGTGCAGCAGGTCACTTCCCCAGGTCCTGGGAAGAAATTCCTCCAACCGCCAGAGCAGGCACTCCAGTCATCCTTGTATACCCTTTGCCACCGAGAAATTTAAAAGGAACCCAGAGCTGTGGAGAGCCTCTGAGAAACTGACTCCTGGTTTGGGTCCTAACCTTTCCAGGTGTCACACATTAATGGGGCAGCCACCCCCCCAGGCTGGGGAGCTCTGCCCGGTGGAAAAGGTCACCCCGTGTCCCTTCCTGACTCTCCCCAGGACACGTGAACAAGGAGAACGCTTCCGAAGGTTGGTGCTTTTCCCAGGGAGATCCGCCCACACAGAGGCCTGCCTGCACTTTTGTGTTAGAGAGTCAACCCAAAGATGGGGAAAGATACCCGCCTGGGCCCCAGGGGTGGGCTGCTTTAGCAGTCCCCGACTGAGAGCGCTCTGAGACAGCCCTGCCTGTGCGCTGGAGGCCGAGGGCCAGGAGCCCTCAGACAGAACTGCCCCCTCCTCTCCCAGATGCTCGGAACACGAGGTTCACGAGTGTGAGACCTGAGGTCCAGGACACCGGCTTTAGATCCTGGCTCCACCACCTCGTGGTCGGACACATTATTTGACCTCACTGAGTCTCAATTTCCCCGTCTCTAAACTGGGAACAATAACATCTATTCCAGAGTAAAACCAAATGAGGAGATAAGAGTGTGGCCTGGCCACTGCTCTATCGGCATCACCCGAGTCGACGAACACGGCTGTGGGCTTTGTTCCTTTACGGCTGGTTCTCATTCTCTGGATAAGGAAGAAAGTCCCTCTGTCATGGTGTTTGTATCTTTGACACCTCACATATACTCATTTATCTTTTCAATAAAGAAAACAGATCTGAGCTCTGATCCCTTGTTAATTAATGATCTTTACCTAAAATGTATTCACTTTTTACTGTATTCATTCCATTATCCTCTATTACTATAAGTGATATTAGTTTTCCATCTATGATACTGATTCCATTTAAAATAAACTCTTTTCAGTTTACAAGTCACCCAAGGAAACTTCAATGCATATTACTAAGTGAAAGAAGCCAGTCTGATTCCGATATAGACTTGGCCAAACTGGGGAGACAGTACAGAGAGCAGTGGTTGCCAGGGGTTTGTGAGGGGGAGGGCCAGGGGGAGCACAGAGGACCTGCAGGGGCACGAAACCACTGTGGTGTGTGGTAGGGTGCTGGTGGACCGTGCCC
>NW_027402080.1:1511-2340 GCF_003265705.2 Callorhinus ursinus
TTTTTTTCCCCCGAGTAGCAGTGTACTTTTGAGGGCTTAATAACAGATACAAAAGGCTGGACAATCTAGGAATGAAGGCAGCCAGGGATTGGCTCTGCCTTCCTTCCACTTTCTCTGGATAATGTGATAGCTTTAAATAATGCTGGGAAATCTGCATTACTAAAGTTGTCATTTTAAGCCACCTTCTTCATCGGGTGGCAAGCAATCATCTCACCAAAATGGATTTAATTGTTGTTCATATTTGTCACATAAAAGCAGAGCTGTGCAAATATCAGGGCTGAAGGACTGCCTTGTATTTTTGTTGCTCTGAATGGATCTCCCTGACACTTTAATGCCTCCTAACGTAAATCTCCGATGCCCCACGTAAACACACAACAGAGATGCGGTGTGCAGGGCACATGGCTGCACGAGAGGGATCGTCCAGGAGCCCGGGGCTGGGAAACTCTCAGTACACTTGGGGGACTCAGCTGGCTCACCACCCCCCATGGCTCGCCCAGTGCCTAGCATATAATAGTTGCTCAGTTAATGTGTGTGGATGAATGAAACAATCAACAATCGATCACCCAGACCCCTGGCTTCATTTTAGTAGAGGGCCTTAAATGTCACACTTGAGTCTGACTGGACCAAACACGGAGGAAACGGATGTGGTCTGCAGTGCATCATCTGACATTGTGAGCTCTGTTGTGTGACAAAACACCAAGCTTTGTCTCGGGCCATGGTCTTCATGGCAAAGCTGACATCTGCCAGTTACAGACCCCCTCCTGGGGATTTTTGATGAGTTTTCCAGACTCTACGCTCTTTAAGAGCAGGGAGTCTTTGCACCGACTGT
>NW_027402080.1:2350-3640 GCF_003265705.2 Callorhinus ursinus
GATGCTGAGGCAGAGAGAAGCAGCCTGCTCGAGATAGGCCGTCCAGCTCTCAAGGGACGGAGCTGGATTCGAACCCAGGTCTGAGTCCCGGTCCTATGCAGCCCACAACACACAGCCCAGCAAAGTGGTGGACCCTCTCCACCCAGTGCCCATGCGGAGTCATGAGTATCACATCCACATGGCCCGACATATGGAGCCATCCAAAGAGACGCGGGTCCCTCCGTGTTTAGGCAAGCATCTCAGAGAACATCGAACACAATGCCGTGCACAACGCTGACAACTCTTCCATCCACCCCGTCCTCTTTCCACTCACTCTCCCTCTGGTCCTCACCCGGTGGCCATCCTCAAAGTCCCTCATCATCTCCCTCTCAGCTTCCAATCCCAAATAATGCCACAGCTCTCCCCAAACCTGGCGCCCAGCTCCCTCTTCCACCCCTCTCTGACTCTAGTTGTCCAAGAGTTCAATCACGTGTTCAATCACGTGACTTCCTCAAACCCTTCTGGGTCCTTCTAGTCCACCCACCGTCCTGATTCCCACACCCAGGCTGGGGCCCGGGCAGGCAGAGGACACCCCCTGGAGCCTTGGCAGAAACCCTGTCAGGTACACAAACAGATTTCTCGTGAGGGGCTGGGCAGAAAACGGGAGACAAGCTTGGCATGCACTCTCCCTTCCTTCCTGGCCCATCCTGAGGACATCACTGGGAATGGCGTGAGAAGGGCCTGAAGGGTGCCAGTGGCCAGAGGCAGACCTGCTCCATCCGGGGGCCACGCCTGCACACCTCCCAGAGGAGGGAGTTCTGAGTTCACCTGCACAGGATGGGTGGCATTTATGTAAGAACAAAACAAGTACAAGAGGGCTAGGAAGGCAGGGGGCCGGGGCGCTGGCTGGCACTCACTGCTGCCCCTGGAATTAGCCTGGGTCGGTCCAGTGAGACGGTGTAATCATTGACCTGGGTCTGAAAACACGATGGTGAGACCGTGCCCGCACTGCCATGAGACGCTGTTGTTGTTATCAGAAGTACCTATTACCCGATGCGAAATAGCAAGCTCAAATTGGATGGGAAAATGAGTTTCTACTTCATAAATACATAATACAAGCACTTCCATTTTTTTTTCAAATTGACTTATCTCAGCAAATTGTGTCTCCTTTCATGTTAAAAACCTATAGGCTGGTTCTAATTTAATTATTACAAGTTTTTATTAGAATTATTGACAGAATTCATAAGCAGAATTTGAAACACCGTTTTAGTCCTGCGTGGGGTGTGGAGCCAGGGGCCACCTCTGTCACCA
>NW_027402081.1:0-2189 GCF_003265705.2 Callorhinus ursinus
TGTTTTCCGAGTTTCGTATAGAACGCTTGCGTTGTGCTTCCACACCCGCTTTTGCAACTGCTTCGATATATCTCAGGAGAAGGGTTCGCTTGAAAGACGGTCGCCCTCCGTCATGCTCTTTTCTCGGACTTAAGGATAGGGCACTCTCCTTATGCCTGCATACGTACACTTGCAATCTCTACTGACTTAATGACCCCGTCCATATGCTAGGCTGAAGGACCCATTGCGCACGGACTTGTTTCTCAGAGATGAGTACAGGGCACGGCACGTTCCTTGTGCTTCCACCACGTCTATTCAAAAGGCTCCCGTCTCCAAGGCAAAGGATGTCAGGTGCAAGACGGTTTCGCAAAAGCGAGGTTGCCTCTTACAGGACGGTCTACTGCGCTCTCCGGACGTTTCCACGCCTATATATGCAAACGCTTCTGGGCTCACCAAAGAATGCGTCAGTTGAAAGCTGCCTTGTACCCCCCGACACGTTTCCTGGGGTTAGGTCCAGGGATCGGTCCCTGTGCGATCACACGCACCCTTGAGATGGCTCAGCTCTTTTCTATCGTCAGGGAGGACGTTTCTCAGTGTTAGTTCTTGGGAAAGGTAGGAGAGCGTACGGCACTTTCATGATGCTTTCGCAACCAATTTGGGAAATGATTCTGTCTCCAGGATACCTGAAGATCTTAGTGTAGAGTTGCCGTATATGCGGACTTGGTTTACCTTGGTGAGTACATGGCAATTTTCTTATTCACGCACACACACACACACACACAATTGAACATGTTTCTGTCACGTTAGGAAAGAAGGTGTTCGTTGAGCGACGGTTTCTCACCGATGCTTTTGGGTTCTTGCTTTTTTTCCCCCCGGAGAGTGAAGTGTAGGCGCTTTATCCCTTGGCTTCCGTACACACCCTTGAGAAGCCTCCCGGAAGCAGGAAAAAGCCGTGAGTTGAAAGAGGCCTTCCACGCAGACCTCCTTCTCAGAGCGAAGGCTGTCACACTTTTCCTTGGGCCACCACACGCACATTAGAAAAACGTCCTCACGTAAGCTGTGAGTTGACGGACGGGTTTTCTACAGCAGTTATTCGTGGCGGTAAGTATATCGGGCACTTGGCCTTAGGCTTCCACACACACATTGGAAACGGCTTCTCTCTTCGTGAAACAAGATGTGCGCGGAACGTTCCGTTCTTCACAGGCTTGCTTTTCACACTTCAGCCCATGGTACTTTCCCTAGGCTTCCACAGGCGCAGTGGGTATCCCTTCCCTAAACATGAACCAAGACGCGGGGGAAAGCTGCATTCTACACCACCTTGTTTTCCGAGTTTCGTATAGAACGCTTGCGTTGTGCTTCCACACCCCCTTTTGCAACTGCTTCGGTATATCTCAGGAGAGGGCTTCGCTTGAAAGACGGTCTCCCTCCGTCATGCTCTTTTCTCGGAATTAAGGATAGGGCACTCTCCTTATGCCTGCACACGTACACTTGCAATCTCTACTGACTTCATGACCCCGTCCATATGCTAGGCTGAAAGACTCATTGCGCACGGACTTGTTTCTCAGAGATGAGTACAGGGCACGGCACGGTCCTTGTGCTTCCACAACGACTATTCAAAAGGCTCCCGTCTCCAAGGCAAAGGATGTCTGGTGCAAGACGGTTTCGCAAAAGCGAGGTTGCCTCTTAGAGGGCGGTCTAAGGCGCTCTCCTGACGCTTCCACGCCTACATATGCAAATGCTTCTGGTCTCACGAAAGAATGCGTCAGTTGAAAGCTGCCTTGTACCACCGACGCGTTTCTCGGAGTTAGGTCCAGGGAACCGGCCCTGTGCGATGACACGCAGCCTTCAGATAGCTCAGCTTTTTTCTATCGTCAGGGAGACGTTTCTCGGAGTCAGGTCCAGGGAACGGTAGTAAAGCGTACGGCACTTTCATAATACATCCACACTCACTTTTGGAAATGATTCTGTCTCCAGGATACCTGAAGATATTAGTGGAGAATTGCGGTAAACGCAGACTTGCTTTTCCAAGGTGAGTCCATGGCACTTCTCTTATTCACGCACACACACACACACCACAGAGTTGAACATGTTTCTGTCACGTTAGGAAAGAAGGTGTTCGTTGAGAGACGGTTTCTCACCGATGCTTTTGGGTTCTTGCTTTTCTCCCCCCCGGAGAGTGAAGTGTATGCGTTTTATCCCTAGCCTTCCGT
>NW_027402081.1:2289-3640 GCF_003265705.2 Callorhinus ursinus
CGTTGAGAGACGGTTTCTCACCGATGCTTTTGGGTTCTTGCTTTTTTCCCCCCCCGGAGAGTGAAGTGTATGCGTTTTATCCCTAGCCTTCCGTACACACCCTTGAGAAGCCTCCCGTAAGCCAGAAACAAGCCGTGAGTTGAAAGAGGCGTTCCACGCAGACCTCCTTCTCAGACCGTAGCCTGTCACACTTTTCCTTGGACCTCCACACTCCCTTTAGAAAACTTCCTCAGGAAAGCTGTGAGTTGAAGGACGGGTATTCTACAGCGGTTTTTCGTGGGGGTAAGTATATCTGATACTTGGCCTTAGGATTCCACACACACATTGGAAACGTCTTCTCTCTTCGGAAACAAGATGTGCGCTGGACGTTCCGTTCTGCACAGGCTTGCTTTTCACACTTCAGCCCATGGTACATTCCCTAGGCTTCCTCACGCGCAGTGGGTATCCCTTCCCTAAACATGAACCAAGACGTGGGGGAAAGCTGCATTCTACACCATCTTGTTTTCCGAGTTTCGTATACAACGCTTGCGTTGTGCTTCCACACCCCGTTTTGCAACTGCTTCGATATATCTCAGGAGAGCGGTTCGCTTGAAAGACGGTCTCCCTCCGTCATGCTCTTTTCTCGGAATTAAGGATAGGGCACTCTCCTTCTGCCTCACACGTACACTTGGAATCTCTACTGACTTATTGACCCCGTCCATATCCTAGTCTGAAGGACCCATTGCGCATGGACTTGTTCCTCAAAGATGAGTAAAGGGCACGGCACGTTCCGTGTGCTTCCACCAAGACTATTCAAAAGGCTCCCATCTCCAAGGCAAAGGATGTCAGGTCTAAGACGGTTTCGCAAAAGTGAGGTTGTCTCTTACAGGGCGGTCTACTGCGCTCTCCTGACGCTTCCACGCCTACATATGCAAGCGCTTCCTGGCTGAGGAAAGAATTCGTCAGTTGAAAGCTTCCTTGTACCCCGGACGCGTTTCTCGGAGTTTTATCCAGGGAACGGTCCCTGTGCGATCACACGTAGCCTTGAGATGGCTCAGCTCTTTTCTATCGTCAGGGAGGACGTTTCTCGGTGTTAGGTCCAGGAAACGGTAGTAAAGCGTACGGCACTTTCATGTTGCTTCCGCACCCACTTTTGGAAATGATTCTCTCTCCAGGATACCTGCAGATGTTAGTGGAGAGTTGTCATATACGCGGAATTGCTTTTCCCAGGTGTGTACATGGCACTTTTCCTATTCACGCACACGGAGACACACACACACACACACACGCACACACACACACACACACACACAGAGTTGAACATGTTTCTGTCACGTCAGGAAAGAAGGTGTTCGTTGAGAGACGGTTTTTT
>NW_027402082.1:0-3639 GCF_003265705.2 Callorhinus ursinus
AAGATAAAAACAAAAACAAAACAATACAAAAATAGCAGAATGTGATCAAATATGATCAGGCTAGTGCATAGATCAGTGCCACACACTAGATTTTGGGCGTATTTTGGTCTGTTAGAAAAAAGTGCCTCCTAAAATTTTAAAGGAAGAAAGACATATATGTACAAAATAAGGGTTGATACAATGAAGGGATGGAAGATGACTGTAAAGATGAAAATTATAAAAGGTTTTATAAAAGGACTTGGTAAGATAAGTTGTTTGAAAAAAGAAAGAAGATTTAAGAAAAGAAAAAAAAAAGGAAAAAGGGAGAGAATGTGATCAGGCAGGAGACTAGAACAAAGCCATACACTAGTGATTTAGGGTATATTTTGATCTGTTAGAAGAAACTGTACCTCAAAATTTTAAAGAGAGAACAACTTATATATATATATGCCAAAAATAAGGGTAACTACTATGAAGGGATAAAATATGACTCTAAAAATGAAAAATGAAAAATGTTTTTTTTTTTTTAAAAAGGGATTGATAAGATGTTGGTTAAAAAAAGGGAAAAAGAAAAATAAAAAAAAACAGTCAACAAAAATTAACTTTGATGAAATAATGAATCATGGTTTAAAAAAAAATAAAAAAAAAAAGCCATGAATCTATGTGCAGTATTCCCCTAGCGCTGGAGTTCTCCCGTTCTCCTTGATCGATCAACTTGGTCTTGGCT
The DNA here is from genome assembly GCF_003265705.2 of Callorhinus ursinus. Classification (NCBI taxonomy): domain Eukaryota; kingdom Metazoa; phylum Chordata; class Mammalia; order Carnivora; family Otariidae; genus Callorhinus; species Callorhinus ursinus. Next base: position 707 of record NW_027402082.1, read on the forward strand.
TGCTGGCTGTTCGTGCTGATCTTCTGGGGGAGGGGCCTGTTGCTGTGGTTTCCAAATGTCTTTGCCGGAGGCGGAATTGCCCCGCCCTTGTCTGTCCGGGCTAAGGAAGCTGCTCCGGTTTGCTCTCAGGAGCTTTTGTTCCCTGCAAGCTCTCCGTACAGCCTTGGAGGACCAGGGCAGAAATGGTGGCCTCCCAATCTCTACCCGGAGGAGCCGAGAACTCGGGGCCCCGCTCCTCAGTGTGCCCCCAGAGAAAAGCAGTCACTTCCGTGTCCCCGGTCTCCGGCCGCGCCCTGTGCTCACCCGGCCTGTGACCGAGCGTTGCTATCTCTGGTACCGGACCCCGCGCAGAGTCTCCAAACCCAGCAGATCCCTGCAGTGCGTTCCCGCACCGCTCCTCCCCGGGAAGGAAGGGGAGTCTCCCCGGATCTGCCGCCTGCTGGGTCCCTGCTGGAGGAGCGGTGCCCCGACTGGGCCGCGGGTCACAGTCTATGGCAACCCCGAGCTGAGAGCCCGCGACTCTGCTCCGTCTCTGCAGCCGGCTTCCCCGCTCTGATACCTGGGAGCTCTGGCGCACTCAGGCACCCCCGGTCTCTCCGTGACCCCAAGGGTCCTGAGACCACACTGTCCCGGGAGGATTCCACCCCCCGCTTAGGCACTGCAGCAACGTCCCTCCGCTGAGCCAACTTCTAAAAGGTCCGATTTTGTGCTCCGCGGCTCTAGCACTTGCCAGAAGCGGCCGGCGGAGGCCCCTCCCCCGCCGTCTATCCTCCCGAATATCGCCTCGGATTCACTTCTCCGCACGTCCTACCTTCCAGAAAGTGGTCACTTTTCTGTTCAGAGAGTTGTTGCTACTCTCTTCTTCGGTCTCCTGTTGAGTTCGTAGGTGTTCAGAATGGTTTGATCCCTATTCAGCTGAATTCCTGAGACCAGACGAAATCTAGGTCTCCTACTCCTCCGCCATCTTGCTCCGCCCCCCTCTTTCTTTAAAATTTTAAGAGGCACTTTCTTCTAACAGACTAAAATACACCCAAAATCTAGTGTGTGGCACAGATCTATACACCAGCCTGATCATATTTGATCATATTCTGTTTTTGTTGTTGATCTTGTTCTCTATTTGTTTTTTTTTATCTTTTTTTTCTCTTTCTTTTTTCTTTCTTTCCCTTTCTTTTCCCCTGGTTTCAGGTCTTTTCTGAATTGATTAGAGTATATTTTCTGGGGACGTGGTTAACCTTTTAGCATTTTGTTCTCTCATTCATCTATTTTCCTCTAGAAAAAAATGACAGGATGAAAAAAATCACCTCAACAAAAAGAACAAGAGGTAGTACTGTCTGCCAGGGACCTACTCAATACAGACATTAGTGAGATGTTGGACCTAGAGTTCAGAATCATGATTTTAAAGATACTAGCTGGGCTTGAAAAAAGCATGGAAGTTAGTAGAGAAACCCTTTCTGGAGAAATAAAAGAACTAAAATCTAACCAAGTCGAAATCAAAAAGGCTATTAATGAGGTGCAATCAAAAATGGGGGCACTAACTGCTAGGATAAATGAGGCAGAAAAGAGAATCAGTGATATAGAAGACCAAAGGATGGAAAATAAAGAAGCTGAGAAAAAGAGATAAACAACTACTGGATCACAAGGGCAGAATTTGAGAGATAAGGAATACGATAAGATGAAACTACATTAGAATAATTGGGATCCCAGAAGAAGAAAGAGAGAGAGGGGCAGAATGTATATTGGAGCAAATTATAGCAGAGAACTTCCCTAATGTGAGGAAGGAAACAGGCATCAAAATCCAGGAGGCAGAGAGAACCCCTCTCTAAATCAATAGAAATAGGTCAACACCCCGACATCTAATAGTACAACTTACAAGTCTCAGAGACAAAGAGACAAAGAGAAAATCTTGAAAGCAACTTGGGAGAAAAGATATGTAACCTATAATGGTAGAAACATTAGACTGGAAACAGACCTATCCACAGAGACCTGGCAGGCCAGAAAGGACTGGCATGATATATTCAGAGCACTAAATGAGAAAAATATGCAGCCAAGAATACTATATCCAGCTAGGCTGTCATTGAAAATAGAAGGAGCGGGCGCCTGGGTGGCTCAGTCGTTAAGCGTCTGCCTTCGGCTCAGGTCATGATCTCAGGGTCCTGGGATCGAGTCCCACATTGGGCTCCTTGCTCCGCAGGAAGCCTGCTTCTCCCTCTCCCACTCCCCCTGCTTGTGTTCCTGCTCTCGCTGTCTCTCTCTCTCTCTGTCAAATAAATAAATAAAATCTTTAAAAAAAAAAGAAAATAGAAGGAGAGATAAAAAGCTTCCAGGACAAACAAAAACTAAAGGGATTTGGAAACACGAAACGAGCCCTACAAGAAATATTGAAAGGGGTCCCCTAAGCAAACAGAGAGCCTAAAAGCATATAGACCAGAAAGGAATACAGACAATATACAGTAAAAGTCATCTTACAGGCAATAAAATGGCATTAAATTCATATCTTTCAGTATTTACCCTGAATGTCAATGGGCTAAATGCCCTAATCAAAATACACAGGCTATCAGATTGGATTAAAAAACAAGACCCATCGACATGCTGTCTGCAAGAGACTCATTTTAGACCCAAAGACACCCCAAGATTGAAAGTGAGGGGGTGGAAACCATTTACCATGCTAATGGACACCAAAAGAAGCTGGGGTGGTAATCCGTATATAAGATAAATTAGATTTTAAAACAAAGACTGTAATAAGAGATGAGATAGGACACTATATCCTACTTAAAGTGTCTATCCAACAAGAAGATCTAACAATTGTAAATATCTATGCCCTTAACAAGGGAGCAGCCAATTATATAAGGCAATTAATAACAAAAGCAAAGAAACATATTGACAACAATACAATAATAGTGGGGGACTTTAACACCCCCCTGACTGAAATGGAC
>NW_027402083.1:0-150 GCF_003265705.2 Callorhinus ursinus
CTGGACCTTAAGCTATATTACAAAGCAGTAATAATCATCAAGATACTATGGAACTGGCACAAAAACACACAGAATAGAGTATCTAGAATGAAGCGGTGCATTTGTGCCACCTCTTGATAGAAGCCTGAACTGCAGCTTGGACATGAGGGA
>NW_027402083.1:3150-3639 GCF_003265705.2 Callorhinus ursinus
TCCCTCATGTCCAAGCTGCAGTTCAGGCTTCTATCAAGAGGTGGCACCAATGCACCGCTTCATTCAAATTTCTCTATAAGTATTCAAAGAACCAAAAAAAAAAAAAAAAGTTCCTGAAATTTCAACTTACGAACCTATGTACAGAATGATTCTAATTCTGTCTGAAAAAACTGATAGGTCTACAAGAAGACTGGAAAGACATTTATGCGGGGGTCTAAATCTGATGAACCCCCAGGTGGTGGTAGTATGCCTTGGCAGTCAGCTAAGGCTGGCAACGGGCAACACAGGGCAAACAGGTGACGGAGAGACTGGGGTGGTCAGAGCAGGGTCTGGGCAGCTGTGCCCTGTGTCATAGACAGGGGATGACAGCCAGGGGGTGGGAGAAGGACTGGACAGCCCGGGGAGCGGCGGGGTAATGGAGGGTGAATGCCTTGTCCCCTAGGAGGGAAACTCCACAGTCACGTCAGCCTACACTGATGAGGGAAGAGA
>NW_027402084.1:0-3639 GCF_003265705.2 Callorhinus ursinus
GATTTAGGGTATATTTTGATCTGTTAGAAGAAACTGTATCTCAAAATTTTAAAGAGAGAACAACTTATATATATATGCCAAAAATAAGGGTAACTACTATGAAGGGATAAAATATGACTCTAAAAATGAAAAATAAAAAAAATTTTTTTTAAAAGAGATTGATAAGATGTTGGTTGAAAAAGGGAAAAAGAAAAAAAACAGTTAACAAAAATTAACTTTGATGAACTAATGAATCATGGTAAAAAAAAAGCCATGAATTCTATGTGCAGTATTCCCCTAGCGCTGGAGTTCTCCCGTTCTCCTTGATCGGTAAACTTGGTCTTGGCTTGCTGGCTGTTCGTGCTGATCTTCTGCGGGAGGGGCCTGTTGCTGTGGTTTCCAAATGTCTTTGCCGGAGGCTGAATTGCCCCGCCCTTGTCGGTCCGGGCTAAGCAAGCTGCTCGGGTTTGATCTCAGGAGCTTTTGTTCCCTGCAAGCTCTCCGTACAGCTTTGGAGGACCAGGGCAAAAATGGTGGCCTCCCAATCTCCGCCCGGAGGAGCTGAGAACTCGGGGCCCCGCTCCTCAGTGCGCCCCCAGAGAAAAGCAGTCACTCCCGTGTCCCCGGTCTCCGGCCGCTCTCCGTGCCCACCCGGCCTGTGACCGAGCATTGCTATCTCTGGCACCCGACCCCGTGTGGAGTCTCCAAACCCAGCAGATACCTGCGGTGCGTTCCCGCGCCGCTCCTCCCCGGGAAGGAAGGGGAGTCTCCCCGGATCTGCCGCTTGTTGGGTCCCTGCTGCAGGAGCAGTGGCCCGACTGGGCCGCGGATCACAGTTTATGGCCACCCCAAGCTGAGAGTCCGCGCCTCGGCTCTGTCTCTAGCTGGCTTCCCTGCTCCGATACCTGGGAGCTCTGGCGCACTCAGGCTCCCCCGGTCTTTCTGTGACCCCAAGGGTCCTGAGACCACACTGTCCCGGGAGGATTCCACCCCCTGCTTAGCCACTGCAGCGACGTCCCTCAGCGGAGCCGACTTCTAACAGTTCCGATTTTGTGCTCCGCGACTCTATCACTTGCCAGCAGCGGCCGGCGGAGGCTCCCTCCCCTGCCGTCTATCTTCCCGAATATCGCCTCGGATTCATTTCTCCGCACATCTTACCTTCCAGTAAGTGGTCGCTTCTCTGTTCAGATAGTTGTTGCTACTCTCCTCTTTGATCTCCTGTTGAGTTCGTAGGTGTTCAGAATGGTTTGATCCCTATTCAGCTGAATTCCTGAGACCAGACGAAATCTAGGTCTCCTACTCCTCCGCCATCTTGCTCTGCCCCCCTTATTTAAATTTAATTAGGCAACTTATAGTACATCATTAGTTTTTGATGTAGTGTTCAATGATTCATTAGTTGCATATAACACCCAGGGCTCGTCACATCATGTGCCCTCCTTAATACCCATCACCCTGTTACCCCACCCCCCACCCATCTCCCTTTCTGCAACCCTCAGTTTTTTTCCCAGAGTCCAAAGTCTTTCATGGTTTGTCTACCTCTCTGATTTCTTCCCAGTTTTCCCTCCCTTCCTGTATTGTCCTCTGCATTATTCCTTATATTCCACATATGAGTGAGGCCATATGATAATTGTCTTTCCCTGATTATTTCATTTAGCATAATAATAGCACTTTAAATCTGTTGTTAAATTTGTTTTAATTATCTGGGGGCAGGGGTAAGTAGTGACTGAAAAGGACACAAGGGAGATTTGGGGTGCTAACAATCAATACTGTTAGCGATTGGCTGCTCATTACTTGAATGTATTCAGTTTATGAATTTTCATAAGGCTTATGATATGTGCATTTTTCTGTATGTATACTTCAATTGAAAGGTAAAAAAAAATTAAAGGAAGAAGTATGCCAGGAAAACAAATACACAACAAGAAATAAACAATGCTAGTGCATTGTACCTAAACTTAACGGATGCTCTCTCTCATTTTTCTGTGGGTTTGTTCAGAACCACACAACTCTGACCACTCACCAATCTATGAATAACTGGAAACTATACATGGAAGATTTGAATGTGGATATGGATGATTGAACATAATGTAAATAAAATTTTTGTGATTACTTTAAAAAACAATAAGACAAAACTTTTTGTCTATCTATATTCTCACATTTTCTAGAAGAAAATTATATTATCTGCAAACAATGACAGTTTTGTCTCTTCCTTTACAATATTTATACTTTTTTCTTTCTTTGTCTCGACTGGGACCTTCAGAAAAATGTCGACAGGAAGCAGTGATATTGAACATCTGCCTTTGTTGCGGACTTTGTTGAAATTTTTGCCTTTCACATCAAAGCTTTTCAACTTTTTGCACCATATCCCACAGTAAAAAAAGTTATTTTGCAATCTAGTGTACACACAGACACATACGTGCGCGTGCACACACACACACACACACAAATATTCAAGAAACAATACTTACCTTTTCTACATACAGACTGCAACATTTTATATCCTAGCTCATATTTTCATTCTGAGTGCATTAAAATCTTTTAGTGACAACTGGGGAAATTTGAATATGACTGGGTTTTAGATGATATTAAGGAATTTTTGTTTATTCTTTGTTAGGTATAATAATGATATTGTGGTTATGTAAGGAAATATATTTTAGAAATCCATAGTAAATTTTTTAAGGGTGGGATGACATGATAATTTAAAATACTTCAGACGGATGATTAACATGACAAAATGTTAACCATTGTTAAATCTAGGTGATGAACACACCTATTACATGGGTTTGTCAAAAACTGGCAATACCAAGAGCTGGTGAGATACAGAGTATCGAAACTCTCCTATATTGCTGGTAAGAATACCAAATGGTAAAGCCACTCTGGAAAACACTTCGGCGATTTCTCATAAAGTTAAAGCATACACTTACCATATGACCCAACAATCCCACTCCTAGGTATATACTCAAGATAAATGAGAACAGGGGCGCCTGCGTGGCTCAGTCGTTAAGCGTCTGCCTTCGGCTCAGGTCATGATCCCAGGGTCCTGGGATCGAGCCCTGCATCGAGCCCTGCATTGAGCCCTGCATCGGGCTCCCTGCTCCGCGGGAAGCCTGCTTCTCCCTCTCCCACTCCCCCTGCTTGTGTTCCCTCTCTCCCTGTGTCTCTTTCTGTCAAATTAACAAAATCTTAAGAAAAAACATAAATGAGAACATACATCCATACAAAGCCTTTCTCATGAATGTTCCTAGCAGTTTTACTCATAATAGCCAAAAAGTGGAAATAACCTAAATGTCTGTCAATTGACTATTGCATTTTTAAAAATGCAGTACAATGGAATAATGCACAGCAATAAAAGGGGATAAACAACCATTGTTAAATGCAGCTGCATGATAACTCTCTAATGAATTATGTTAAGTTAAAGAAGCCACATGGTATCTGATTCCTAGGGTTAAGAGTAGGATAAGGCAAGGTTGGTGCTCAGGGTTGTGCAGTGTAGGGTCAGAAACAGAGTGGGTGTCTCCTTACATTTTGTACCATAGACACATCACTTGCCTCATCTTAGTCCTGGCCCTCATGCCTGATGGTTCTTTTTATATCACATTCTGGAAAAGGTGAAAGGAAGGAAGGAAGGAAGGAAGGAAGGAAGGAAGGAAGGAAGGAAGGAAG
>NW_027402085.1:0-3635 GCF_003265705.2 Callorhinus ursinus
AAAGAGAGTCATTATTTTTAAGGACATATCATATGTTTATAAAATTTAACCATGAATTGGACAGGAAGCAAGCGTCAATATATTTCAGAAGAGTGAAACCCACAAAGGATGTTCTTTGATCACAATTGCAAATGTGCTGGATCATTGAAGAAATGATAACTGGAATTTCCACATATTTTTGGTAATGAATAGCCTATTGAACAAAACCACAGAAGGAAATCTCAAAGGAAAAATCGGTGTGAACTGAATGAACGTGATACTGAATATATGGCAGTAAAATAGACCTCTTTCTGTCCTGGGAATTTGCCTTTGGATAGATTTATGGTGTTCAAATCATCCCATACTAACGGAGAAGCTGTTACATGTTAAACATTCCTAGAAATGCCACTTAACTCGGTCACCTCATTAGGTGTCAGGGTTGGGTTTAAATTATGCACATAAATGGCAAAACGCCAAGCTGAATCTCGTGCTTGCTCTGTGTGGGATCTCCATGACAATTTTAATTTATAAAGTTCATAAGTTTCTCTCTCAAGGGACTCCTGGACAACACCCAGGGAGTGTGGCACCACCAGGAACCTGAGAGAGGGTGAGGAAGAATCAGAGGGAGATAGGAGTAGAGAGAAGGGACAAAGAGGAATTGCAAGGAGGAAAGGGGGAGGCGGTCCAGGTGTGTGGAGGGGGAACCATGGACCAGGGAGGCCCTCCTGTACCAGCGGGGCCTTGCTCAAGTTCCAAAACCAGGCCCCAGGTCCTACAGCCTGGAAATGGCACAGATGCATTGCTGATCTCGACCCAGAGTATTCGAGAATAAGGTCCGTATTCTCCCTCTGGAGCTAGCAATGTGCAGCAGGTTGGGGGGGTTGCTATCCTCATGTCCACTGTGGATCCTGATGCAGGATGGTAGGTGGACGGTTTCAAATCCCAAGCATTCGGGGTGCCTGGGTGGCTCAGTCGTTAAGCATCTGCCTTTGGCTCAGGTTGTGATCCCAGGGTCCTGGGATCGAATCCTGCATCGGGCTCCCTGCTCAGCAGGAAGCCTGCTTCTCCCTCTCCCACTCTCCCTGCCTGGGTTCCCTCTCTCACTCTCTCTCTGTGTCAAAAGAAATCTTAAAACAAACCAACAAACCCCAAACGACCCCCAAGCATTCTCTTACGTCGTACTTCATCAAGCTTCTAGTTGTGAAATGTCATACTTCATCAAGCTTCTAGTTGTGACCAGGTGGCAATTAGTATTTGAAGGTAAAATTGGTTCCTTACCAGACTGATGGAAACTATTTCATCCATCTGCCATGTCTAAAGCACTTTTCATTGAAAATAATATGATATGAGACATGCAGTAATTCATAATGCCTGTGTAGCTACCTATAGGTTTGCATTTTGACCCTGTCACCAATGTGTCCTCAAACACTTGATTGGCAAAGTCAAAAATGCGCTGTCCCAATTGAGATCGTGGTGCTAGTGGATGTCTTGTATAAATGGAATTTCAACATCCTGACCTGACCAGAAATTATTCTTTTTTTAAGAGGAAGAAGAATGAAAGCAAAATTAAAATCGTGTTTGGGGCGTCAGTGTTTTATGTACTAGGAACCTTTTGGTGGGTAAACCCAATCATGTGAGTTTGCATTATGTCCATTTGCAGTCTGTGTTTTGGAGGGGAATGGTGACAGCCCTAGCCGTTTCCTAATGACATTGACAAAATCGGTTTCATTCTTCAGTGACACAGAAAGGTAAAGGAAAAGATGTCTTCGTGCCCGAGGCACTGTCACAAAGACCTGTCCCGGTCTAGAGAACAGGCTTGGCGGGACCCAAGCACCCTCAGTACCTGCACCTGAGCAGCCTGGGTCTTAAGCATTGTAGGGATTCCCAGGGCAGCCGGCAGAGGGCGCGCGCGCACCTCACCCGGGAGGGGCGGTTTCCCCGCGTGCGCAGCAACCGCCGGCTGTCAGAGGACGCCAGGGCGTTACCTGACCCCGGGTGCCTCAGGGCAGGAGAGGTTTCTGCCGCCCCCTTGGGACTCAGCGCCCCTCCGAGAGCCAGACCTGCGTTTCCAAGAAGTTCTGCAGCCGGCCCGGGAGAACCTGGGCCCTTTGCAGCATCTTGGTGCCTCCTGAGGAGCGACGGAGAAGCTGCCTTGTTGGCTGAGTGCTGAGGAGGGGGCTCTGGGCGGCTTCCCTGGGACGTACTGGTAGGTGAGCAGCACAGTCGCTTGCATTTTGGGGGCTGATCCCCTGGTTTGGTCCTTGTTTTCCCTGAGGGTATTTGAACAAGAGGTATTTTACTCAGGGATCCATGGATTGAGGGGTCCTGCGACGCCACGTCAGAGATGCTGTGGTTGGTTTGGTAGAGGCAGGTTTCTTTCTGGGGAGAAATCCTGACTCAAATTAGGGGAAGGGGAGCAGCATTTAGTTAGGAGGTGAATACACTAACTGCTGACTCTCAGGACCTTCTAGAAGAATGAGCTGGGATCCCACTTTCTGATTTCTGCTGGAACCAGAGCCCCAGGTAAAAACACAAACTGCCATCCAGTTTGTAACCTTAAAGGTAGAAACTCTCAGGGAATTATCAGCCAATGTCGGCTTTCTTCGGAAGGATGGAGACTTGAATGTAGGACAGAGAAGCTGTGATTAAACCTTAGGCATATTGGGGAATATAAGAGAGGCTCACTGTTTTCAGGAGAAAAGGGGGCAATTTGGAAGGCTGTTAAGAACCAAAGGTCCAGGGGCACCTGGGTGGCTCCGTCATGGAGCGTGTGACTTCGGCTCAGGTCATGATCTTGGGGTCCTGGGATCGAGCCCCACATCGGGCTCCCTGCTCGGCAGGCGGCCTGCTTCTCCCTCTCCAACTCCCCCTTCTTGTGTTGGCCCTCTCGCTCTGTCTCTTTCTGTCAAATAAATAAAATCTTAACAACAACAACAACAAAAGGAACCAAAGTTCCTTTGGCGGCATCTGGTAGTTCAAAGTGTTGTAGCTCCTCATGGATGAGTCCTGTTGGAGGAGGTGCGGGGGGATAGAGATGAGAATAGAGTTCTGCTAGCTGGAATAGTGGAGTATCCATGTGCGAGGTCAAGTCCATGTCTTCCTGTTGGGTCCCCAAATTATTTGGAGTGCTAGTGTGTGAGAGCTCCCCCTGCCCAAACCACTAGCCTGTGTTTTGTGACATTTCCTGTTATGAGTTTTCAAATTTACCCTTTTTTAAAATTTTATTTTTTTTATGTTAGTCACCGTACAGTCCGTTAGTTCTTGAAGTAGTGCTCCATGATTCATTCTTTTTGTGTAACACCCTTACTCCTTCTCATCAAGATTTGCTTTGATGAGCAAAATAAAGCAGTCAGAGAAAGACAAATACTATATGATTTTACTCATCTGTGGAGTTTATAAAGAAAAAAGCAAAACCAAATGAGCAAAGAGAAGAAAAATGAGTTAAACCGAGAAACACTCTCAAGTATAGAGAACAACCTGTTGTTCCCAGAGGAGAGGTGTTTGGGGGAATGGGTTGAATAGGTGACAGGGATTAGGTCATGCCCTTGTGATGAGCACCAGGTGTTGCCTGGAAGTGTTGAATCGCTAGATTGTACACCTGAAATGAATATAATAGTGTATGTGGACTAATTGTAAATAAAAATTTTAAAAATGTT
>NW_027402086.1:0-3635 GCF_003265705.2 Callorhinus ursinus
ATCACGAGGGCAGAATTCGAGAGATAAGTGATACGATAAGATGAAACAACATTAGAATAATTGGGATCCCAGAAGAAAAAGAAAGAGAGAGAGGGGAAGAAGGTATATTGGATCAAATTATAACAGAGAACTTCCCTAATTGGGGGAAGGAAACAGGCATCAAAATCCAGGAGGCACAGAGAACCCCTCTCAAAATCAATAAAAATACGGCAACACCCCGACATCTAATAGTAAAACTTACGAGTCTCAGAGACAAAGAGAAAATCCTGAAAACAGCTCAGGAGAAGAGATCTGTAACCTACAATAGTGGAAACATTTGATTGACAACAGACCTATCCAGAGAGACCTGGCAGGGCAGACATGACTGGGATGATATATTCAGAGCACTAAACGAGAAAAATATGCAGCCAAAGAATACTATATCTAGCTACGATGTCATTGAAAATAGAAGGATGGATAAAAAGATTCCAGGACAAACAAAAACTAAAGAAATTTGCAAACACGAAACCAACCCTATAAGAAATATTGAAAGGGGTCCTCTAAGCACAGAGAGAGCCTAAAAGCAACATAGACCAGAAAGGAACACAGACGATATACAGTAACAGTCACCTTACAGGCAATACAATGTCACTAAATTCATATCTTTCAATAGTTACCCTGAATATAAATGGGCTAAATGATGCAATCAAAAGACAAAGGCGATCAGATTGGATTAAAAAAAGACACATCGATATGCTGTCTGTAAGAGACTCATTTTAACCCAAAGACACGGGCAGATTGAAAGTGAGGGGGTGGAAAAATATTTACCATGCTAATGGACACCAAAAAAAGTAGGCTGACAATCCTTATATCAGACAAATTAGATTTTAAAGCAAAGACTGTAATAAGAGATGAGGAAGGACAGTATATCCTACTTAAAGGGTCTATCCAACAAGAAGATCTAACAATTGTAAATATCTATGCCCCGAACATGGGAGCAGCTAATTACATAAGCCATTTAATAACAAAAGCAAAGAAGCACATTGACAACAATACAATAATAGTGGGGGACTTCACACCCCCCCCTCCCTGAAATGGGCAGATCATCTAAGCAAAAGATCAACCAGGAAATAAAGACATTAAAGGACACACTGGACCAAATGGACTTCACAGATATATTCAGAACATTCCACCCCAACCAACGGAATACACATTCTTCTCTAGTGCCCGTGGAACATTCTCCAGAATAGATCACATGCTAGGTCACAAATCAGGTCTAAACTGCTACAAAAAAAATGGGATTACTCCCTGCATATTTTCAGACCACAATGTATGGAAACTAGAATTCAATCACAAGAGGAAAGTCGGAAAGTAGTCAAATACATGGAGGCTAAAGAGCATCCTACTAAAGAATGAATTGGTCAACCAGGAAATTAAAGAAGAATTAAAAAATTATGGAAACCAATGAAAATTAAAAACACAACTGTTCAACGTCTTTGGGATGCAGCAAAGGCAGTCCTAAGAGGAAAGTATATAGCAATACAAGTCTTTCTCAAGAAAAAAGAATGCCCTCAAATACATAACGTAACCCTACACCTAAAGGAGCCAGAGAAAAAACAGCAAATAAAGCCTAACCCCAACAGGAGAAGAGAAATAATAAACATCAGAGCAGAAATCAATGAAGTAGAAACCAAAAGAACAGTAGAACAGATCAACAAAACTAGGAGATGGTTCTTTGAAAGAATTAACAAGATTGAAAAGAGAAATGACCCAAATCAACAATATCATGAATGAAAGAGTAGAGATCACAACTAACACCAAAGAAGTACAATCTATATTTGTTTCATTTCTTTGAAAGACAGTATGGTAGTGGCACAAAAACAGACACATAGATGAGTGGAACAGAATCGAGAGCCCAGAAATGGACCTTCAACTCTATGGTCAACTCTTCTTCGACAAAGCAGGAAAGAATGTCCAATGGAAAAAAGACAGTCTCTTCAACAAATGGTGTTGAGAAATTGGGCAGCCACATGCAGAAGAATGAAACTGGACCATTTCCTTACACCACACATAAAAATAGAGTCAAAATGGTTGAAAAACCTCAATGTGAGAAAGGAGCCCATCAAAATCATAAAGTAGAACACAGGCAGCAACCTCTTTGACCTGAGCCGCAGCAAATTCTTCCTAGAAACATCGCCAATGGCAAGGGAAGCAAGGGCAATAATGAACTATTGGGAATTCATAAAGAGAAAAAGCTTTTGCACAGCAAAAGAAACAGTCAACAAAATCAAAAGACAACCGACAGAATGGGAGAAGATATTTGCAAATGACATATCAGATAAAGGGGTAGTATCCAAAATCTGTAAAGAACTTATCAAACTCAACACCCAAAGAACAAATGATCGAATCAAGAAATGGGCAGATGACAGAACAGACATTTTTCCAAAGAAGACCTCCAAAAGAACAACGTACACATGAAAAGGTGCTCAACATCGCTCGGCATCAGGGAAATCCAAATCAAAACCTCAATGAGATACCAACTCACACCAGTCAGAATGGCTCAAATTAACAAGTAGGAAATGACAGATGTTGGCAGGGATGCGGCCAAAGGGGAACCCTCCTACACTTTTGGTGGGAATACAAGCTGGTGTAGCCATTCTGGAAGATAGTATGGAGGGCCCTCAAAAAGTTCAAAATAGAGCTACCATAAAATCCAGCAATTGAAGTACTGTGTATTTACCCCAAAGATACAAATGTAGGGATCTGAAGGGGTATGTGCACCCCAATGTTTATGTCCACAATAGCCAAACTGTGAAAAGAGCCCAGGTGTCCAACGACAGATGAATGGATAAAGAAGTGATATATATATATATACAATGGAATATTATGCAGCCATCACAAGGGAGGAGATCTTGCCATTTGCAACAAAGTGGATGGAACTGGAGGGTGTTATGCTGAGTGAAATAATCAGAGAAAGACATGTATCATAGGACCTCACTGATATGAGGAATTCTAAATCTCAGGAAACAAACTGAGGGCTGCTGGAGTAGGGGTGGGGTGGGAGGAATGGGGTGGCTGGGTGATAGACAATGGGGAGGGTATGTGCTATGGTGAGTGCGGTGAATTGTGCAAGACTGCCTAATCAAAGATCTGTACCTCTGGAACAAATATATCAATATATGTTAAGAAAAAATAAGAAGATAGCAAGAAGGGAAGAATGAAGGGGATGAAACTGGAGGGGGAGATGAACCATGAGAGATGATGGACTCTGAAAAACAAACTGAGTGTTCTAGAGGGGAGGGGGTGCTGCGTTAGCCTGGTGACGGTTATTAAAGAGGGCACGTTCAGCATGGAGCACTGGGTGTTATGCACAAACAATGAATCATGGTACACTACATCAAAAGCTAATGATGTAATGTATGGTGATTAACAAAACAATAAATAAAATTTAAAGGGGGGAAAAAAGAGTTATCAGCAATGTCGACAATAGTGAAACTATTAAAAGAACCAAGATGTCCATCTACATGTCAATGGAGAAAAATGTGGTATATATATATATATATATATACACAGTGGAATATTTTTAGGACACACTGTTATCCCAGTGACTTTTTAGCCATGGTTAAGCTGGGATGGAGGGCTCATGGCTTGATGGC
>NW_027402087.1:0-3633 GCF_003265705.2 Callorhinus ursinus
ACCCCGAGCTGAGAGCCCGCGACTCTGCTCCGTCTCTGCAGCCGGCTTCCCCGCTCCGATACCTGGGAGCTCTGGCGCACTCAGGCACCCCCGGTCTCTCTGTGACCCCGAGGGTCCTGAGACCACACTGTCCCGGGAGGATTCCACCCCCCGCTTAGCCACTGCAGCGACGTCCCTCCACGGAGCCAACTTCTAAAAGGTCCGATTTTGTGCTCCGCGGCTCTAGCACTTGCCAGAAGCGGCCGGCGGAGGCCCCTCCCCCGCCGTCTATCCTCCCGAATATCGCCTCGGATTCACTTCTCCGCACGTCCTACCTTCCAGAAAGTGGTCACTTTTCTGTTCAGAGAGTTGTTGCTACTCTCTTCTTCGGTCTCCTGTTGAGTTCGTAGGTGTTCAGAATGGTTTGATCCCTATTCAGCTGAATTCCTGAGACCAGACGAAATCTAGGTCTCCTACTCCTCCGCCATCTTGCTCCTTCAAATAAATAAAATCTTTAAACAAAAATAAAAATAAAAATAAAAAGCATCATGGGTTGGGTTTCTATTATGTTTTATTTTCTGTATTTTCCCAAACCATCAGGTTGCTGAGGAAATGGCCAGAACCCAGATGCAATTGAAGGTAAATCCCCACAGTTTCCGGTTGAGATGGAAATCTAGAAATGAAACAAATGCAGTTCAGAGAAAAAAATTTAAAAAAAAGATCTATTTGGGATTTTAAAACAAAGGCCAAAATTATTCTAATCTGTGGAAATCCATGGTAGTAGTGCTCATCAGAGAGTACTAGGCTAAATACATCCAACTGGGATAGCAGGGTGAAAATTCCCTCAGTGTTTTTCATCTGGCCAAGGTAGGGTAGCAAACGTGCCTTCCAACAGAAGGAGAGAAGGAAGAGCAGTCTATTATTTAATAAAAAGGATAAAAGGAAGAGCGTTCTGTCTGCCCAGGTATGGGGAGGGTTATTGTGTTCTTACAGAAGGTGGTCATTCAGAGATATTTCTTCAGGCTTCTAGTGACCAAGAATAGCATCCAAGGACTCTGAAGTGCCAGGAGGCCACAAAAGGTAGCTTCATAAATCATCCCTAAACTGAAAGGTTCTTATGAATGGGGACTACATGTCTATTTTGGTCACCACCATGGCCCCAACACCAGCACCATTGCCTGGTACATAATTAGTGTTCAGTAAATATTTATCATCTGATGGATGAATGAATAAAGCCATTGCTCCAGATTAACCTCAGCATACTAGAAATGCCTGGTAAATACTCACCAAGTTCCCATCGTGATGTGCATGAACGTAAAAGGTTACGGTAGCCTGGGGCACCTGGGTGACTCAATCGATTAAGTGTTTGCTCCTTGATTTCAGCTGAGGTCATGATCTCAGGGTCCTGGGATCGAGCCCCACGTCGAGCTCCCTGCTCAGGCTCAGCAGGGGAGTTTGCTTCTCCCTCTCCCTCTGCCCCTTCCCCTGCTTGTGCTCTCTCTGTCTCTCTCTCAAATGAATAAATAAAAATCTTTAAAAAAAAAAGTTGATGGTAGCCTGGAAACTAAAAATAAAGGGAAAACATAGGGTGAAGTCAGAAATGAAGGTGTCTGCACTATATAGGAACGGGACCATGCAGACTGGGAAGGGGAGAAGAGAGGCACTCACTGTGGAGTCAGAAGGCTCCATCACCCAATTCATCATTTTGCGAAAAGTTGGATTTGCCCATTTGGGCCTTTAGCGTTGGGCATTTAACAAACCAGTACCTTTACTGGCCATGGTGAGCATAGCACTCTTTTGGCACTGTGAGAGACGAAAGACCTATCATTCAGCTCAGGCCTTCTGGGAACTTAGGATTTAGTTGCAAACGTAAGTCTAACATGATCATATAACAAATTTTAAAAAACACCATGCAAAATATTAATAATTTATGATTAAGTGCCAGATAGGGTAATGAATGTTAAATGGTCAAAGAAGTCTTTGTAAAGGAGATATAGTTTAAGCTCTAAGAGTCCCTGGCACATAGTAAGTGCTAAATGTTTGTTTGTGTGAATGAGTAGGTAGATGAGTGTTAAAAGGTACAAGTTATAAGATCAAAGTAACAAGAAAATTATTTTAAGAATAATGTATATATATGTATACACACACACACAAATATATATATAGAGAGAGTATACTGCATATTTTATAGGGAGAAAGTTCATATTGCTGCTTCCTGAAATGAGTGGGTAGAATATAAATAAACGGTTGGAGATCCAAAGTGACAGAGACCATCGATTTCCAGTTCTTCCACGATTTCAGACAAGAATATAGTTCTGAGTAAAACACTGGGAACTCTTAAGTATACAGGCTATCAATCCTTAGGAAAGGTCCAGATAAGCTTCTGGACAGTATCCACTGATTTCAGAAGTAGTTTAGAAACCCCTTGACTCCAGGTATAGCAGCAAAGACTCTTGTCCGGTCGTCCATGGTTCATTTCCACAATTGATAATATTCTTTTTTTTTTTTAAAGATTTTTATTTATTTGACAGAGAGAGACACAGAGAGAGAGGGAACACAAGCAGGGGGAGTGGGAGAGGGAGAAGCAGGCTCCCTGCCGAACAGAGCCCGATGCGGGCCTCGATCCCCGGACCCTGGGATCATGACCTGAGCTGAAGGCAGACCGCTTAATGACTAAGCCACCCAGGCGCCCCCAAAGTTGATAATATCAACAGCAGCCACGACTTCTTCATCCCCAACTGTGCTGGTTCACAGAAGCTTCTAATCAAGGATCCGGTGGGGAGTAACATCAACGAGAGAAGTGGTGTGGGTTGGGAGGGGACCAGGGAGAGACGGGGCATTGGGCAGTGGTAAAGAGAAAGCAAACCTCACCGAGAAGCAAGCCCAGTTCCACAGGGACATAAGCTAAAGCAGCCTGCAGACTGATACCATGGGAAGGTGATGCTTGAAGGTTGGGTGACTAACTCGTGTCATATAATGATAATAATAATGATGAAAATGATGATGGCTTCTTGGGGCTCTTCAGGGCTGATGTTCTTCAGTGTAGCCCTGTTTCCTCTCCTCCTCTATCCTCTTTCAAACTGTGCCCCATCAGTGTTGCTGGAAATCAGTGATACGGCTGAGCCAGTCAGCTAAACAGCCTTTCCTTAAGATTACCTGGAATCCCAAAAGCAGCTCGGGAGAAGAGATATGTAACCTATAATGGTAGAAACATTAGATTGGCAACAGACCTATCCACAGAGACCTGGCAGGCCAGAAAGGACTGGCATGATATCTTCAGAGCACTAAACGAGAAAAATATGCAGCCAAGAATACTATATCCAGCTAGGCTGTCATTGAAAATAGAAGGAGAGATAAAAAGCTTCCAGGACAAACAAAAACTAAAGGAATTTGCAAACACAAAACCAGCCCTATGAGAAATATTGAAAGGGGTCCTCTAAGCAAAGAGAGAGCCTAAAAGCAACATAGACCAGAAAGGAACACAGACAATATACAGTAACCGTCACCTTACGGGCAACACAATGGCACTAAATTCATACCTTTCAATAGTTACCCTGAATGTAAATGGGCTAAGTGCCCTAATCAAAAGACACAGGCTATCAGATTGGATTAAAAAACAGGACCCATCAATATGCTGTCTGCAAGAGACTCATT
>NW_027402088.1:0-3633 GCF_003265705.2 Callorhinus ursinus
TCTGATCTTTATGATTTCTCTTCTCCTGCTGGGTTTAGGCTTTATTTGCTGTTCTTTCTCCAGCTCCTTTAGGTGTAGGGTTAGGTTGTGTATTTGAGACCTTTCTTGTTTCTTGAGAAAGGCTTGTATTGCTATATACTTTCCTCTCAGGACTGCCTTTGCTGTATCCCAAAGATTTTGAACAGTTGTGTTTTCATTTTCATTGGTTTCCATGAATTTTTTTAATTCTTCTTTAATTTCTTGGTTGACCCATTCATTCTTTAGTAGGATGCTCTTTAGCCTCCATGTATTTGAGTTCTTTCCGACTTTCCTCTTGTGGTTGAGTTCTAGTTTCAAAGCATTGTGGTCTGAAAATATGCAGGGAATGATCTCAATCTTTTGGTACCAGTTGAGACCTGATTTGTGACCTAGAATGTGATCAATTCTGGAGAATGTTCCATGGGCACTAGAGAAGAATGTGTATTCCGTTGCTTTGGGATGGAATGTTCTGAATATGTCTGTGAAGTCCATTTGGTCCAGTGTGTCATTTAAAGTCTTTATTTCCTTGTTGATCTTTTGCTTAGATGATCTGTCCATTTCAGTCAGGGGGGTGGTAAAGTCCCCCACTATTATTGTATTGTTGTCAATGGGTTTCTTTGCTTTTGTTATTCATTGCCTTATATAATTGGCTGCTCCCATGTTCGGGGCATAGATATTTACAATTGTTAGATCTTCTTGTTGGATAGACCCTTTAAGTAGGATATAGTGTCCTTCCTCATCTCTTATTACAGTCTTTGTTTTAAAATCTAGTTTGTCTGATATAAGGATTGCCACCCCAGCTTTCTTTTGGTGTCCATTAGCATGGTAAATGGTTTTCCACCCCCTCACTTTCAATCTGGGGGTGTCTTTGGGTCTAAAATGTGTCTCTTGCAGACAGCATATTGATGGGTCTTGTTTTTTAATCCAATCTGATAGCCTGTGTCTTTTGATTGGGGCATTGAGCCCATTTACATTCAGGGTAACTATTGAAAGGTATGAATTTAGTGCCATTGTATTACCTGTAAGGTGACTGTTAACTGTCTGTTGTCTGTGTTCGTTTCTGCTCTTTGCTGCTTTTAGGTTCTGTCTTTGCTTAGAGGACCCCTCTCAATATTTCTTGGAGGGCTGGTTTCGTGTTTGCAAATTCCCTAGTTTTTGTTTGTTCTGGAAGCTTTTTATCTCTCCTTCTATTTTCAATGATAGCCTAGCTGGATATAGTATTCTTGGCTGCATATTTTTCTCGTTTAGTGCTCTGAAGATATCTTGCCAGTCCTTTCTGGCCTGCCAGGTCTCTGTGGATAGGTCTGTTGCCAATCTAATGTTTCTACCATTGTAGGTTACATATCTCTTCTCCCGAGCTGCTTTCAGGATTTTCTCTTTGTCTCTGAGACTCGTTAATTTGACTGTTAGATGTCGGGTTGTTGACCTATTATTATTGATTTTGAGAGGGGTTCTCTGTGCCTCCTGGATTTTAATGCCTGTTTCCTTCCTCACATTAGGGAAGTTCTCTGCTATAATTTGCTCCATATACCTTCTGCCCCTCTCTCTCTCTCTTCTTCTTCTGGGATCCCAATTATTCTAATGTTGTTTCATCTTATCGTATCACTTATCTCTCGAATTCTGCCCTCATGATCCTGTAATTGTTTCTCTCTCTTTTTCTCAGCCTCTTTATTTTCCATCATTTGGTCTTCTATATCGCTGATTCTCTCTTCTGCCTCATATCCTAGCAGTTAGTGCCCCCATTTTGGATTGCACCTCATCAATAGGCTTTTTGATTTCGATTTGGTTAGATTTTAGTTCTTTTATTTCTCCAGAAAGGGTTTCTCTAATAACTTCCACGCTTTTTTCAAGCCCAGCTAGTATCTTTAAAGTCATGATTCTGAACTCTAGGTCCGACATCGTACTAATGTCCGTATTGAGTAGGTCCCTGGCTGACGGTACTACCTCTTGTTCTTTTTGCTGAGGTGATTTCTTTCGTCTTGTCATTTTGTCCAGAGGAGAATAGATGAATGAGAGAAGAAAATGCTAACAGGTTTACAACGTCCCCAGCAAATATACTGTATACAAATCAGAAAAGACCTGAAACCAGGGGAAAAGAAAGGGAAAGAAAGAAAAAAGAAAGAGAAAAAAAAAAGGAAAAAAAAAGGATAAAAACAAAAACAGAACAATACAAAAAAAGCAGAATGTGATCAAATATGATCAGGCTAGTGCATAGATCAGTGCCACACACTAGATTTTGGTCATATTTTGGTCTGTTAGAAAAAAGTGCCTCCTAAAATTTTAAAGGCAGAAAGACATATATGTACAAAATAAGGGTTGATACAATGAAGGGATGGAAGATGACTGTAAAGATGCAAATTATAAAAGATTTTATAAAAGGACTTGGTAAGATAAGTTGTTTGAAAAAAGAAAGAAGATTTAAGAAAAAAAAAAAGGAAAAAGGGAGAGAATGTGATCAGGCAGGAGACTAGAACAAAGCCATACACTAGTGATTTAGGGTATATTTTGATCTGTTAGAAGAAACTGTACCCCAAAATTTTAAAGAGAGAACAACTTATATATATATGCCAAAATAAGGGTAACTACTATGAAGGGATAAAATATGACTCTAAAAATGAAAAATAAAAAATGTTTTTTTTTCTTTTAAAAAAAGGGATTGATAAGATGTTGGTTGAAAAAGGGAAAAAGAAAAATAAAAAAAAACAGTCAACAAAAATTAACTTTGATGAAATAATGGATCATGGTAAAAAAAAAAAAAAAAAAAAAAAGCCATGAATCTATGTGCGGTATTCCCCTAGCGCTGGAGTTCTCCCATTCTCCTTGATCGATCAACTTGGTCTTGGCTTGCTGGCTGTTTGTGCTGATCTTCTGGGGGAGGGGCCTGTTGCTGTGGTTTCCAAATGTCTTTGCCGGGGGCGGAATTGCCCCGCCCTTGTCGGTCCGGGCTAAGGAAGCTGCTCCGGTTTGTTCTCAGGAGCTTTTGTTGCCTGCAAGCTCTCAGTACAGCTTTGGAGGACCAGGGCAGAAATGGTGGCCTCCCAATCTCCACCCGGAGGAGCTGAGAACTCGGGGCCCCGCTCCTCAGTGTGTCCCCAGAGAAAAGCAGTCACTCCCGTGTCCCCGGTCTCTGGCCGCACTCCGTGCTCACCTGGCCTGTGATCGAGCGTTGGTATCTCTGGCACCCGACCCCGCACGGAGTCTCCAAACCCAGCAGATCCCTGCAGTGCGTTCCCGCACCGCTCCTCCCCGGGAAGGAAGGGGAGTCTCCCCGGATCTGCTGCTTGTTGGGTCCCTGCTGGGGGAGCCGTGCCCCGACTGGGCCGCAGATCACAGTTTATGGCAACCCCGAGCTGAGAGCCCGCGCCTCGGCTCCGTCTCTGCAGCCGGCTTCCCCGCTCTGATACCTGGGAGCTCTGGCGCACTCAGGCACCCCCGGTCTCTCCGTGACCCCAAGGATCCTGAGACCACACTGTCCCGGGAGGATTCCACCTCCCGCTTAGCCACTGCAGCGACGTCCCTCCGCCGAGCCAACTTCTAAAAGGTCCGATTTTGTGCTCCGCGGCTCTATCACTTGCCAGAAGCGGCCGGCGGAGGCCCCTCCCCCGCCGTCTATCC
>NW_027402089.1:0-581 GCF_003265705.2 Callorhinus ursinus
TTATGAGGATTATCTCCCAAAGGGAGACTCTTATGTATAATATGGTTAGAGCTCTGATTAAAGCCTTCCCCACATTTATGACATTCATAATGGTTCTCTGGAGACCAAGTCCTCACACATCTATGAACATTGGAACCCTGGTTAAATGTTTTCTCAGATTCACTGCATTGAGCAATTCTGTCTCCATTGAAAAGGCTCTGGTAATTCTGTAGGGTCGACTCCTCCGTGACGCACCTCTCATATGAATCTGACTTAGCACTTTGTTCTTCATTTCTAAATCTCTGATCATCAGAAATATTTGACTGAAAGGTCAAGCCAATCCTGTCTTCAAAATGGTTCAAATCATTATTTTCAGCATGGACTAGATAACTTTCCAGATTTTCCAAATGGTCTGTCCACAAAGATGTATGTTTGAATATTTGATTGGAGCTTTTGCTTACAGAAACACACTGCTTTGCAGAAACAGTTGACTTAAAAAGGGAGGTTTTCCACAATGTTTTATATCCTTCACCATTTGGGGCAGTGAGATTCTTATTAAGGGCAATTGCCTTGGGTTGGGTATAGCCTCCAGGAAATCTTTG
>NW_027402089.1:591-3633 GCF_003265705.2 Callorhinus ursinus
ACTTCCAAGTAGAAGACATAAGAACTGGAAATGTCAGTTTAAGATGTGAGCAGTATCATTCTATGCCACTAAGTGTTTAGAACTGCCACTCATCTACAGAAGTGATGATGTTACCTTGAGGAAGGGGAAGCTAAGACTGAAAAGGACACATCGTGAAGGTGTTTCTCTACATCTATAAACCCCTACTTATTTCCCTTTCTGCCTCGATCTGAATTCCAGTCATGCAAAGAGGAATCATCCAAGAGACAGTCTTCAAAGGAAGGAACAAAACCCTGAGTGTGGTCTGGGAAATCTGGAAGGAGTCATCCTCACCCAGGAAGAGGAGGTGTCCGTAGTTCTCTAACATCACATCCCTGTACAGTTGCCGCTGAGTGTGGGTCAGGCATCCCCACTCCTCCTGGGAGAACTCTATGGCCACATCCCTGAATGTCAGCAGTGCCTGCAATAAACACCACAGTGACCGAGTGCCCATTGGTAGGGTTCACAATGGTCCCTAAGATGAAAGAGGGAGTTAGTGTCACCACCTAGAACCAGACCTGACCTTTCCTGCTCTGTGACGTGAGCGCGGAGTAAAAGAAAAACCTGCGGGATGGCGGGCTGACCGATGGGAAAGTCTCGCTCCCAGAAGTCAACTGTATCAACTACACAGAGGTGAGCGCCCTCCTCGTCAGTGCAAACTGTTGGGATGTGGGAACGGAGCCAAAGGTGAAGAAAGAATTCTTGAGATGTTTCTGATGGAAATGTTGGGGTTCAGGAATGAATGATGAAGAAAGAATTGTTGAGATAGCGTGGTGCAAAAAACGGAGTCTTAAGGTTCGGGGAGAGGACCTGTGGGTAGAAAGAGCTGAACTGAAGTTGTGAGCAGTGACTGATCATATGCTTTCAAGTGCAGAGGGGGCGAGGGATAGCACAAGGCTCTCAGGAATTTGGAAGCAAGTCTCCAGGACCATGAGGGCCTAGCTGGTGTTATGAGGAGGTCACCTACTGTCTAGTAACACTTTAGTCAAGAGACCCTTCAGATACTTTTCAGTGGGCCATATGCTTGAAGGAGGATGGCCAACATCTATTGGGTGGTAAAGATAGAGGACATCTCCAAAGGGACTTTCCTATGTTAAAGAGAAATGACAGGATCCTGGAGGTCTGGCTATTGTCAAGCTAAGGCTGTTTTTTGCTTCCAACAAAACATTAACACTGAGGCACTTGTGAATTCCTGAGAAATGTCATCCTCCGCCTATCTCTGGTATTTATCAACGGATTGGAAGTTGAAGGAAATTTAATTTTGTCCACCCTTCTTTTGACTTTGTTCTCCTCATCAGAAACTACAAGGAAGGGGCACCTGGACGGCTCAGCTGACCAAGGGTCTCTCTTCAGCTCGGGTCATGATCCCAGGCTCCTGGGACTGAGCCCTGAGTTCGGCTCCCCACTCAGTGCGGAATCTGCTTCTCCCTCTTCCCCCTTTGGTCATCCCTGTGCTCTCTCGCTCTCAAATATGAAAATGTTTTCTAGCGAGAAACTCAGAAGAAAGAAGTTTACATCTGAAATGTGATAGTTTCTGCATATTGCTCAGTATATTATGCTCCTTACAAATGACAAGAGGGAAAATATGAACATTACAGGGGAGGAATCTGGCAGAGACCACCAAGCCAGTAAAAGAAGTTAACAGCAGCTGCATGGAAAGAAATTGGTATCGGTCCCTAAGGCACATCAAGGACACACCATCACTGGTATTTTCCTGTGGTCTGAAAACAGTAGTTCAGAATATCATCTAATTATGAAAATACAATGGAGATATATATATATATACACACACTCCGATCACCTATAGTTTCTGTACAGGCTGCTTTTAGGCAAGCGGGCTTGAGCAAAGGAATGGAGAAAGGGCCCACAGCGACCCCTTGGCTGAGTCCAGACGGGCCCAACAGGGGACCCACCTCACAACAGCCACAGGCCCTAACTAACCAATGGGCTTCTGACAACCGGCAACATAGACCAAAAAAGGGAAAGTTCCAAATGTCGCCATAACTCCTCACCTTGCCCCTTTAAGAAAACCCCCCACCCACTGCTCCTTGCAGACAGCCTATCCTCTGCTCTCCTGCCTGGTGCTCTTTTGCAGTGTATTCAATAAACTTCTATAGCCTTTGTTCGGCCTCAGGTGAATTCTTTTCAGTGCCCACTTGACTGGCTTCCACCCATTGACCCACGTTTGGGGCTCCCATCTGACTGACTGAGACACCACAAAGTCCATGTGCTGTAATAGCTAGTTTATTCCATTTTTTTATTTTAATTTTTAAAGATTTATTTATATATTTTTTTAAGACTGTATTTATTGAAACGCCTGGGTGACTCAGTTGGGCATCAGCCTTTGGCTCAGGCCATGATCCCAATGTCCTGGGATCACATCCTGCATGGGGACCCTTACTCAGCAGGGAGCCTGCTTCTCCCTCTGCCTGCAGTTCCCCCTGCTTGTGCTCGCTCTTTTTCTGACAAAGAAATTAAATTAAAAAAAAAGATTGTATTTTTTTATGTGAAAGAGAGAGAAAACACAAGGAGGCAGAGCGGCAGGCGGAAGGAGAGGGAGAAGCAGGCTCCCCACCCATCGGGGAGCCGATGTGGGGCTCGATCCCAGAATCCTGAGATCACGACCTGAGCTCAAGGCAGAAGGCGGACTCTTAAACGATCGAGCCACCCTGGGGCCCAAGACTTTTTTTCTATTTTAGAGGAGATGGGGAGGGGCAGGAGAGGGAGAAAGAATCTCAAGCGGACTCCCCTCTGAGCACAGCGCCAGAAGCGGGATACCGTTCTAGGACCCCGAGATCCCGACCTGAGCTGAAATCAACAGTCCAAGCTTAGCCAACTGAGACAGCGGGGGAACCTCTAGTGCATTTGAACAGAATACCTTTTTCACATTCTAAAGACCAAGACTCTCCCACCCCCTTTTTTAGAATGAGAACTTTCCAAGTTATTCTGGACCTCATACCCATCTGGTATGGTATATTGGTGCATTTTCTTATTGCTGGGCTACAGAGAGCTGATCAAGCATCC
>NW_027402090.1:0-3632 GCF_003265705.2 Callorhinus ursinus
AGGAGTAGGAGACCTGGATTTTGTCTGGTCCCAGGAATTCAGCTGCATAGGATCAAACCATTCTGATCACCTACGAACTCAACAGGAGATCGAAAAAAAGAATAGCAGCAACTCTCTGAACAGAAAAGCGACCACGTTCTGGAAGGTAGGATGTGCGGAGAAGTGACTGAGGCGATATTTGGGAAGACAGACGACAGGGGAGTGGGCCTCCATTGGCCGCTCCTGGCAAGTGACAGAGCAGCAGAGCACAGAATCAGAACTTTTTAGAAGTCTTCTCCACTGAGGGACGTCGCTCCAGTGGCTAAGCGGGGGGTGGAACCCTCGCGGGGACAGTGTGGTCTCAAGACCCTCGGGATCACAGAAAGAGCAGGGGTGCCTGAGTGCGGCAGAGCTCCCAGGTATCAGAGTGGGGAAGCTGGAGCCGAGGAGCGGCCTCTCAGCTCGGGGTTGCCATAAACTGTGATCCGCGGCACAGTTGGGCCACTGCTCCTCCAGCAGGGACCCAACAAGCGGTAGATCTGGGGAGACTCCCCTTCCTCCCCCGGGAGGAGCAGCGCGAGAGCACACCATGGGATCTGCTGGGTTTGGAGACTCCACATGGGGTCAGGTGCCAGAGATAGAAATGCTCGGTCACAGGCCAGGTGAGCACGGAGTGCGGCCGGAGACCAGAGAGACAGCAGTGACTGACTGCTTTTCTCTGGGGGCGCACTGAGGAGCGGGGGGATTCCCCGAGTTCTTGGCTCCTCCAGGGCGAAGATTGGGAGGCCGCCATTTTCACTCTCGTCCTCCAAAGCTGGACGGAAGGCTTGCAGGGAACAAAAGCTCCCGAGGGCAAACCCAAGCGGATTACTTAGCCCCGGACCGGCAAGGGCGGGGCAATTCCACCTCCGGCAAAGACTTTTGAGAACCATGGCAACAGGCCCCTCCCCCAGAAGATCAGCAAGAACAGCCAGCCAAGACCAAGTCCACCAATCAATGAGAATGGCAGAATGCCAGCACTAGGGGAATACTGAACAGAGAATTCATGGCTTTTTTTCCCCATGATTCTTTCATCTTTCAAAGTTAATTTTTTTAACTGTCTTTTTTTAAATTTTTCTTTTTCCCTTTTTCAACCAACATCTTATCAATCCCTTTTTTAAAAAAAATCATTTTTATTTTTCATTTTTAGAGTCATATTCTATCCCTTCATAGTAGTTACCCTTATTTTTGGTATATATATATATATATATATATATATATATATACACACATATATATATATAAATTTTAAAATTTATGGGATTTAAAATTATGGGATACAGTTTCTTCTAACAGATCAAAATATACCCTAAAATCTCTAGTGTATGGCTTTGTTCTAGTCTCCTGCCTGATCATATTCCCTCCTCCTTTTTTTTTTTAAATCCTCTTCTTTCTTTTTTCAACCAACTTATCAATTCCTTTTATAAAATCTTTTATAATTTTCATCTTTACAGTCACATTCCATCCCTTCACTGTATTAACCCTTATTTTTGTACATATATGAGTTTTTCTTTCTTCAAAATTTTGGGAAGCACTTTCTTCTAAAAGACCAAAATATGCCCCAAATCTAGTGTGTGGCACTGATCTATGCACCAGCCTGATCATATTTGATCATATTCTGTTTTCTTTGTTTTGTTTTTGTTTGTTTTTATCTTTTTCTTTTCTTTCTCTTTTTTCTTTCTTTCCCTTTCTTTCCCCCCGGTTTCAGGTCTTTTCTGATTTGTTTAGTGTATATTTCCTGGGGTCGTTGTTACCGTTAGCATTTTGTTCTCTCATTCTTCTATTCTCCTCTGGACAAAATGACAAGACAGAAAAAATCACCTCAACAAAAGAACAAGAGGCAGTACTGACTGCCAGGGACCTTATCAATATGGACATTAGTAAGATGTTGGAACTAGAGTTCAGAATGATGATTTTAAAGATACTAGCTGGGTTTGAAAAAAGCATGGAAGATATTACAGAAACCTTTTCTGGAGAGACAAAAGAACTAAAATCTAACCAAGTTGAAATCAAAAAAGCTATTAATGAGGTGCCATCAAAAATGGAGGTGCTAACTCCTAGGATGAATGAGGCAGAAGAAAGAATTAGTGATATAGAAGACCAAATGATGGAAAATAAAGAAGCTGAGAAAAAGAGAGATAAACAACTACTGTATCACGAGGGCAAAATTCGAGAGATAAGTGATACCGTAAGACGAAACAATATTAGAATAATTGGGATCCCAGAAGAAGAAGAAAGAGAGAGGGAGGCAGAAGGTATATTGGGGCAAATTATACCAGAGAACTTCCCTAATTTGGGGAAAGAAACAGACATCAAAATCCAGGAGGCACAGAGAACCCCTCTCAAAACCAATAAAAATAGGTCAACACCCCGATGTCTAACAGTAAAACTTACAACTCTCAGAGACAAAGAGAAAATCCTGAAAGCAGCTCAGGACAAGAGCTCTGTAACCTACAATGGTAGAAACATTAGATTGGCAACAGACCTATCCACAGAGACCTAGCAGGCCAGAAAGGACTGGCATGATATATTCAGAGCACTAAATGAGAAAAATATGCAGCCAAGAATACTATATCCAGCTAGGCTGCCATTGAAAATAGAAGGAGAGATAAAAAGCTTCCAGAACAAACAAAAACTAAAGGAATTTGCAAACATGAAACCAACCCTCCAAGAAATATTGAAAGGGGTCCTCTAAGCAAAGAGAGAGCCTAAAAGCAGCATAGACCAGAAAGGAACACAGATAATATACAGTAACAGTCACTTTACAGGTAATACAATGGCACTAAATTCATATCATTCAATAGTTACCCTGAATGTAAATGGACTAAATACCCCAATCCAAACACACAGGTTATCGGATTGGATAAAAAACAAGACCCATCCATATGCTGTCTGCAAGAGACTCATTTTAGACCCAAAGATACCTCCAGATTGAAAGTGAGGGGGTGGAAAACCTTTACCATGGTAATGGACACCAAAAGAAAGCTGGGGTGGCAATCCTTATATCAGACAAATTAGATTTTAAACCAAAGACCATAATAAGAAATGAGGAAGGACACTATATCCTACCTAAATGGTCTATCCAACAAGAAGATCTAACAGTTGTAAATAACTATGCCCCTAACATGGGAGCAGCCAATTATATAAACCAATTAATAACAAAAGCAAAGAAACACATCGACAACAATACAATAATGGTGGGGGACTTTAACACACCCCTCACTGAAATCGACAGATCACCTAAGCAAAAGATCAACAAGGAAATAAAGACTTTAAATGAAACACTGGAATAGATGGACTTCACAGATATATTCAGAACATTCCATCCCAAAGCAACAGAATACACATTCTTCTCTAGTGCCCATGGAACATTCTCCAGAATAGATCACATCCTAGGTCACAAATCAGGTCTCAACCGGTACCAAACGATTGGGATCATTCCCTGCATATTTTCAGACCACAATGCTTTGAAACTAGAACTCAATCACAAGAGGAAAGTCGGAAAGAACTCAAATACATGAAGGCTAAAGAGCATCCTACTAAAGAATGAATGGGTCAACCAGGAAATTAAAGAATTTAAAAAATTCATGGAAACAAATGAAAATGAAACACAA
>NW_027402091.1:0-3632 GCF_003265705.2 Callorhinus ursinus
CCTCAACTCTATGGTCAACTAATCTTCAACAAAGCAGGAAAGAATGTCCAATGGAAAAAAGACAGTCTCTTCAACAAGTGGTGTTGGGAAAATTGGACAGCCACATGCAGAAGAATGAAACTGGACCATTTCCTTATACCACACACAAAAATAAACTCAAAACGGTTGAAAGACCTAAATGTGAGACAGGAGTCCATCAAAATCCTAGAGGAGAACACAGGCAGCCACCTCTTCGACCTCAGCTTCAGCAATTTCTTCCTACAAACACTGCCAAAGGCTGGGAAGCAGGGGCAAAAATGAACTATTGAGACTTCATCAAGATAGAAATCTTTTGCACAGCCAAAGAAACAGTCAACAAAACCAAAAGACAACTGACAGAATGGGAGAAGATATCTGCAAATGACATATCAGATAAAGGGCTAGTATCCCAAATCTATAAAGAACTTCTTAAACTCAACACCCAAAGAACAAATGATCCAATCAAGAAATGGGCAGAAGACATGAACAGACATTTCTCTAAAGAAGACATACAAATGGCCAACAGACACATAAAAAATGCTCAACATCACTTTTCATCAGGGAAATATAAATCAAAACATAATTGTGATACCACCTTACACCAGTTAGAATGGCTAAAATTAACAAGACAGGGAACCACAAACATTGGCGAGGATATGGAGAAAAGGGAACCCTCTTACACTGTTGGTGGGAATGCAAGCTGGTACAGCCACTCTGGAAAAACAGTATGGAGGTTCCTTAAGAAGTTAAAAATAGAGCTACCCTATGACCCAGTAATTGCACTACTTGGTATTTATCACAACCATACAAATATAGTGAAATGAAGGGGCACATGCAACCCAATGTTCGTAGCAGCAAAGTCCAGAATAGCCAATCTGTGGAAAGAGCCGTGATGTCCATTCATACCTACCATTTACATCCACGTGGATGGAACTGGAGGGCAATAAGCTAAGTGAAAAAAGTCAACCAGAGAAAGACAATTATCATATGGTTTCACTCATGTGGAATATAAGAAATAGTGCAGAGGATTATAAAGAAAGGGAGGGAAAACTGAATGGGAAGAAGTCAGAGAGGGAGACAAACCATGAGAGACTCTTTAATCTGGGAAAGTAACTGAAGGTTTCTGAAGGAGAGCTGGGTGGGGGAATGGAGTAACTGGGTGATGTGCATTAAGGAGGGCACGTGATGTGATGAGCATTGGGTTGTATATGCACCTGATGAATTTGTGAACACTACATCTGAACTACTGATGTACTATATTTTGGCTAATTGAATTTATATAAAAAGAAAAACCAAAAAATTAAAAAAATAAAAGATCAAGGAGGCTCAAAAGAAAGCCAGTGCATAGAGGGGAATGATCAAGTGAGAGAGTGATGAGAAGTGGTGGCTGAGAACGTTGAAGAATGGGGTGGCCTCCCTGGTAGTGATGAAACTTCATTACACAAGGAACTCCCTCCTTCACATGGTGTACCTCAAACAGGATCAATTTTGTTTCCATGGAATTATTGCATGGAAATGGTCTCCCTTCTTATTTTCATATATTAGGTAATAATCTGGCACCGGTATTTTAAGGGTCACATATAAGAGCAATGGGTTCCAGAACCCCTGCCTTGAGAAATTCTGATGTTACCCACACAAGGACACATACACACACACACTATGGCCTTTGGGACCATGGCACTACCAGGATGTTCTCAACCCCAACCACAATAACTAGGCAAACAATAATATGAGGTAAGCTGACAACATCGCATTGTCTTTCCCCTAAAAATGTAAAACATCATCCAAATTCCAATAGTTAAGTCTCCAATGAACATGTGATCATGAGTCTCCAATTTAATATGTTCATTTTGTATCCAGTATTTAAAGAAACGTAAAAAAATCATTCCCAAAATTTTGAGGAAGAAATGTGGGGAGAAAGATCTAATAAGCTCAGGGGGCCCCTAGAAATGGTGAGGAGCAGTAAATGTCCCGGTTCTGGCAATATTCCAACCCCACTTAAAGCACCTTGATGCCCAGACTAATAAAGAAGCAAAGGAAAATTTATCCAAAAGAAAAAAGTAGGGATGTCTTTACGGTTATCAAGACATCTTACTGATTGAACATTGCACCAGAATAACAAGCAAAGGGAAGACACCCACAATTCACAAAAGGAACTACACACAGTACAACAGAAGTGGGGGATTTTAAAAGATGATTTGCTAAAAGAACTTGTCTAAATGACATAAAATGCAAAACTTCTAATTAGAAACTCAGGTTTTGAATTTTGGATCTACTCATATTTCCTATTTGAACTTGGAGCACAACCAGACTGTTCCAAATGTTAATATCCTCCCCTAACTAGTAGGGCTAGAGATGTCCAACCTCCTCAGGTGGTTGACAGATTTAGTGAATATATGGAAAGAGCTTAACATAGGCCCTCCTGTTGATAACGAGTGCTGATCATTGGTGATGAGATTTGGCTGAGTTTTCTCGGATTGCTTCCCCACCTCTGGGTCCCCAATTCCACAGCCTTCTTTCAGCTCCTTGTTGGCTCTCCACCTACCACAGGGTGGCGCCCTCTAGCGAGTACTCACATTTACCCAGAGAGATCTTTCTCTATTGCAGTTAAGTTACTGTCCAACTCCGCACCTTAACACCTTCCTGGTGACTCCCTGCTGGAGACTGAACCCCAAATTCTGTAGCTCCCAACACTTGGCTTGCCTCCCCTGACTGACCCTCCAGCTTCCCACTCACACTGTCTTGCCCACATCGATGTCACAAACACTGAACTTGAGTTGTAGCTTCACCTGAAGCCCCAATCTCCAAGGCTCAGAGCCTCCATACACAGCTGCCCTCTGCTTGGAGTCACTCACTGGTCTGTTTAGGATCATTCACCTCCTCTCCATCTTCACAATCCCATCTCCTCTTTCAGACTCCAAGGACTCATCTCCTTCACTAACCTGTTTTTGTTTTGCTGGGCTTTTGTAACATTCCCTCAAAAAAAAGGACACTTTCTCTTGCAATAATTTAGATGTAGGGGTTATCAGGGTGTAATTTTTATTTAATTCTATGTCCGTTTTCCTGCTAGAATGTGAGCGCATGGGGCATGTTATAAATACCCCTGCCCTTTACCCTCAGACAGTTTGGATAGGAACAGTAGGAATAAATACATATTACATAAAGAAATGAGAGAATCTGTGCTCTCAGAAGTTGCCAGTGATGAGAGAGAGAACAGAAGTAGGGAGTTACTAGCACAGGAATGGAGGATGTGGGAGAGGAATATTTTCCATATTCTGAGCTTGGGACCATTTGTGGGTCAGGTTGTGGTTTGTAAGAATAAAATAGAATAGAATAAATAAGGCACAATAGGAAATATTAGAGTGCATCCTACGTAGTCAGGGTGCATAGCAAATCATTTTCGTGTAAGTTCAACAGACATTTCTTTTTTTTACATATAAATACATTGACTAGAAATGAATGAGCTCACCCACCAACAAACACAATGGTCTCTTGGCCCTGGGCTCAGCTGGTTAGGCTTCCAGGTGACCTCAGGTAAAAGCTCTCAGCTTTCATTCCCTCTGAACATTTCCTGAAATACCTGCTGAGCTCTGAGACTCACCGGGATGCGGTCT
>NW_027402092.1:0-3629 GCF_003265705.2 Callorhinus ursinus
GCCTTGTGAACCAGGCCCTGGGGGCCATGATGGTCCCGCCCACCCAAGGTGGGCAGGGAGGAGACAAATTTCCTGCTGCTGAAGACCTGAGGAGCCATTCCTTGATAGGACTGACTCTGGGAGGGTTTCTCTCCATTCCACATGCTCTTCTTTACCCCTCGTCCCATGGGGAATACCAGCAGCAACACGAGTACCCTGGCATGGTATAACTGCCCTTCCAAGACTACCCCAGCATCTAGCTGACAATCCTTGCCAAGGCTTGAAGGAGGCAGGGCACCCTGGGAGAAACTGCACTACACAGTGCTTGGGGGAGGGGTCCCAGCTTATCATGGGCACAGGATAGGCTCAGGATGGGGCAGTTCTGCAGCCTGCACATGCTGAGACGCCTGGCTGGCAGCAGCAGGCACATTCTACTGCAGAGCTGTCTGCTGCGCTCAACCCACAGCACCAACCCTCTGTAGAAACCTCAAATTTTTTAGAGGAACTTTTCTCAGCTGCAGAGATGGAAGAAGACACACAATCTTTTCTCAGTGGGCGTTTGCTGCAAGTGGACACTCCGGGACCCCTGTAAGCACCCCTCAGCGAGGAGGAGTTTCATGCCCTACTAGCCATGCTGCATGCCTCCACATGGCCTCAGGCCTAGGAGCAGGGAGGCTTCCACCTTCCCACCCCAAACTCATTCAGATCTTTCCTGAGATGCAGTCCCAGCAGGTCAGCAAGGAGACGAAACAGACAGCATTGTGCATGTACTGGAGGAAGACCGATGCCCAAAGCAGAATCCATCACTTGGAAAGACGGAAGAAAGATGTCCTTTCTGCCCTGTGAGCAGGACTCCATTGCCTTCCCGATGAGCACCAAGCTCCACAAAGCCTCTAAAGGCACCATGGGCACCGGGCAATGGGCACCATCCCCGAAATCTGATTGATACAAAGCACTGTCAGGACACAAATGTGACCTCCTCCCTGCCATCACCCTTTCCTCTGTAGACAGGGAAAATCTGGCCCTGGTAGCAAATCCAAGCAAGGAGGTGAGGTCAAAGAAATACACCTCCACATGCCTTTTCCTCCTGCCCAGTCAGAAAGTCCCATCTCCAGGAGCTGAACGTGTAGACCAAGACAGGACACTACACATCTTGACCGTGGGAGCCCATGGTCACGAATCCACCCTGGCTGGGATAGGCTGGGTACCAGCAAAACAGGAGACGACTGCAGTCTCCCATCTCTGAGTGATCCTGTCCCAGGCAAAGTCTGGAATGCCCTGGGGCCTTTGCCTGGCATCGTTGTCCCGGGGAAGCCTTTCCAAAGAACACAAAATGGCAGCAGGAACGGCCACAGCCACTCTCAGCAGGCATTGTAGATAGGGTAACACTGTGGCTCATTCCTCAAACTTATCAGTTGTTTTCTCTTTTGTTGGTATGTATCAGCATGCCTCTCTACCCACAGAGTTCCTTCAATTATCAGGAAGAAAGAAGATGTTCCCAGTCAGCCTCTCGGTGGCCTTCTGACGGCAGGGTCACCTCTTTCCCTTGCAAGGGCTAACATGGAGGAAATCCATCCTGGAATCGCAAGCTTGAGGGGATAATCCTTTGGTCCAATAAACCCATTTTTGTCTCTGCAATGTGATCTCTTGGTTGTGATTTGTTCCATTTCCCTCCTGTCCTCTCATGCCTGCCAGTCTTCAGAGATGTGAGAGATTCCTGGCCCTGGGAAAGTCTGTGGAAGCCATTGGTATGCCCAAGTCCAGTTCACAGCTTTGGACACAGACAACCTGATGGGGCAGCACTAACACTGGCTGGCAGTCATCAAGCTTCGCCTGGATTTACCGTGCCTGATGAGCAAGCATTCATCAAGGGATGTAAGTTGAATCCAAGTTGCAGATAGTCCATGCACATTGAATTTGTCCCCACTGTTCTCAGCAGTGGCCAAATTCATACATAATGCTCATCCTACAATGCTGGAAATGAATATCCCTCCCTCCATTGCTCTTTGCCTCCCCCACCTCTCCTTCTCTCTATTTCTTCAGACCTCTGTCTCTCCATGTCTATCTCTCCCACTTTATCACACTTTCTCTCACAAGTGGACACACACAGATGTCCACACTGTCAGAGCATCATGCTTATGCAACTCAGAGTATGGGCACTGAAGCTCTAGAAAGGATTGTGGGTCAAAACATTTGGAAGAATAAGGTGGGCATTGGCGGGTTTGTTTCCTTGGGGTTTTAATCTGCCCCTACCTATTTGCCATATGCCCTGGGAGAGAAGAGATTGTAGATTTGGTCATTTGAGTGCCCCGCCCCCCGCCATGTAGAAAACACATCTGTGTTCCAAGGGGGAAGGAATCAAAGAATTCCTATCGTGGTCCCTTCTATCCAAATAGATCTCTATCTCTATCCACATTCACATATGCACAAATATATCTGTATCTCCATGTCTCCATGCGTCCAGACCCATGGGTGGATCGTGTTTATCTCTCCATAATATAGCTTGTGCTAGAAGCCCTCCACATGTTTCTTGCCCTAGTGTGTCATGCTTCCAGCTCGCTCTATGGACACATCTACTTGTGGCTTCGGTAGACAGAGTGGAATTGTCTGTCTCTGTCCCTGAACAGAGAGGGTTAGATTGTCTGAAATGTGGCTGGACAGGTTGGCCTTGCCACAGACTGGGCTTTTGTTCTGTCTAGAAATGTCACGTGGAAGGACGGCTCACTTGCTGTGGTGAGAAGACTGCGGCCTGATCTGAGAGTGTCTGGGAGGTCTCTGGAGCCATGGGGTTGCCACTTCTGCACATAGGACATGGAGGGAAGAACAGAGCTGCAGCCACATTGGGGTCCAAGGCCAGCCAGTCCAGAGGAGTCTCAAGTCTGTACTTGAGCCCTGGAGCCTGTCCTGTCAACAGGTGGCCTGTTCCATTCTTATCGGTGAGCTTTAAGGGACCTGGCATGTGTGCAACACGGAGCCACCACTCTGGGAAATCGCCTGCCAGGGAAGGTGTCCACGTGGAAGCTGGCAGGATTCCACCAGCTAGCAGGCTGTTGTTCATGGCCTTGGAGGCCAAGGCCCCAGGGGCTCTGATCTGCAAGGACATCCTCACACAACTGTGCCTCCCCTGGGATCCCTCAAAGTGATTCTCGCGCCCTCAGATCAACTTGGCCTGGGAACGAGGGATCAAGAACAGGACACACATTGTATGGCACCCTCTGTGGAGGCCCTCTGCCAACGACTCTCATGCTACAAGCCACCAGTTGGACAAGGCCAGCCAGAATCGGACATTGGAAAGCCACCAACCACCCCGTTAAGGCTGCAACCCTGGGGCTTCCGGTAGATGCGTTCCCTCTCTTTCTGTAGACGCTCTTTCCTTGACCTAAAGCCACTGGTTTCACTGTCACTGAAACACAAGTGCACACCAGCAAACCCTCAGACACACACACAATTACCCCAGCAATTAGCGATTGCTAATGGACTGCCCCCAAATCCTGGGAGAATGAGTCCCTTCACCACCTATTTCTACTGGGTTCCCTTGTCTCCCTTGTATTACACCTGATGCCCTTTCAGAGACCTGTGGCCAAAAGGATACAGGAAGGGAAATTGGGTCTGTGTGTGCCATTTTGTTGGATTCACTGGTAGGTTGTTTG
>NW_027402093.1:0-3629 GCF_003265705.2 Callorhinus ursinus
TGGCTGCATCTCAAACCCAGGAACTTTCCCAAAGGCCAGTGCACTTTGTCCTATCAGTGCACCGTCCACGTAGGTGGGAAAGCAAACAGGGGGGCCTCCTGGACCCAGTGCTCCCGATAAGCTGTGGGGCAAGAGGAGGGTCTCCTGCTGGGGGAGTGCAGGGGCAGGAGGGTCTGCCCCTGAGCCTCCCAGCCTGTGAATGGGCATCTGTAGGTGGCCCTGTGCTCCCTGGGGACTGTCCTTCCTAGTGACACTGCTCAGGGGCTGCAGGTGATGTGTACCCCACACAGAGGTGACCCCCCCACATCGAGGGTCTGAGGGCCACCATTGTGGACTAGATTTGGGCCAGAAGCTTCTATGGCAGTCTGGATTTGGAAAAGCCACCCTTCCCCCTTCTTTATTCTCAGGCACCTGAGGCAGTGTTTGGTATCTACTGGTGTTTACTTTTCAAAGCCAGGGCAAGATGTACATCTTCAAGGGACAGAATAAGAATGTAAGTTTTCTCCTAGGGTCTTGGGGTACATTTGTCTGTTATCAGAAGTCCAGAGTAATTAAGATTTAAAACATGCCCTTGTATCAGGGGGCCGAGGGCATGGGGCTTCCTCCCCTTCACTCCCCATCAGCACTACACTTTCCTCCTGTCTGGATTTCTCAGGGATTCCAGCCCTTAGCACCCCCATCAGACTGTCACAGTGTGGCCAACAGCCTACACCCTCCTGGCTTCGCCCAACGGTGGCCAAGGTCCCCACCGGCCTGTCCTGCTCTCCTGCCTGGTCGGCCAGGCCCAGAGCCAGCAGAACAGGGCTCTTCCTGCACATGCCCACCAGCCACAGCCTCTGCGTGGGCGCTGGTGGCCCATGTGTCTGCCCTGCAGGCAGCACCCACCCCGTCTCCACCCTGCACCCCTGCTCTGCAGCCTACCAAGCCCAGGGCCTCCGTGGCATGTCCCCCAGCACAGATACACTAGCCACCACTCCATCTACAGAGCTGGTGACCACGCCAGGGGTCCTCAGGGTGCCCCTGTGCCACGGCCCAGGCTGACGGCCCCACTGTTGTCCCCAGCATCCTTGGTCGCTTCCTAGGAAATCCCAACAGGCCAGTGTTCGGGGAGGCCACGAGAGAGGAAGGAAGGGGCAGGCCCTCCAGGAGGGAGGGGCAGCGGGTTGGAGAAGCAGGGGGACTTACTCAGGAGGCTCAACTTGGCTGAAGCACCAGGAGTCTCCCGCCTGCCCTCAGGATCTTCAGAGTTTACAGAGAGGCCTCATCGGGTCTGACCACTTCCACGTGGCTCTCTCAGAGCTGCGCCCTTGTAAATGGCTCCCACTGTGGGAAACCGATAGGGTCAGAGTGCATGTTCCAAGGACGGGAGAGGGGAGGACCTGCCCCTTACTTGCTGGGGACCAGCTCAAAGGTCAACCTGAGGTCACTGTCTCTGCATTACCTCCCCCAACAGCAGGGGTAGGGAGGAGCTGTGGGGGGTGTTGGTGGCCAAGGGTGTTCCTGAGCCCCTGGGGTTCGCGGACAGGGAACCACGTTCTCCAGATGGCTTGTCCCTGATGAAGCTGACCCCTGTGTCTGTTTGCTGTCTCCTGTATCTCTCCTGATTAAGTGAGCCATAGATCACCTGCCCCAAGTCCACCACCACAGGCAGAGATGAGCAGGTAGTCCCGCCTGGGAGCTCCCGGGTCTCCCTGAGGCAGGAAAGGAGGACTATGGGAGGTGAAGCCTAGGGATTGGGTGTAGGAGCAGGTGTAAGGAAACTGACAGAGCAGGAAGACTCACTTTGCCAGGCCAGTATGTCTAGGCAGTCTGTCTGGATGGTCCCCAATCTGAAATCTGTCCTTCCTGCAACTTGGCGCTGTTCATTTGAGCTAATCAAATGCGGAATCTCAGCTATTCTTTTAAACTCCTCTTCTCCTGGGAAATGATTGTTTCCAGTTCCCTGGGATCATCTCTCTCTCCTCTAAAGAAGGATAAGGAGGATTGCAGAAACTGCAGAAGAGCCCCCAGTCTGCAGACATCTGCGGGACACAGCCCCTCTTTCTTGCAGCAAGCACGCTGCTACCAGCCCGCCACCATCCCTCATCATGGAGTCCTGGTCCACCCGTGCCTCACATTCCATTAGAAGGTGCGAGAACATACACCTCACTCTGTTCTTTGACACAAACTCTGTCCCATGAGGACATGCAAAATACACCTGTTCCTTTTTTCTCTTTTCCATATGATAGCCCTAAGATGCTTGAAGACAGAAACTGTGTTTCCTACATAAGAGGCTAGTTTCTTATAAGAGGCTTATTTTTTAGGATTATATATATATATATATACCCACACTAAAATACCTCTCCGGTGGTTAAAAGGAGACTGTACATAACCACATGACTTTTCTCTGTGGCCTTAGTAGAGAAAGCGTAAGTTTTGATAGAGGAGAACTGCAGGAAGAAAGAAACATGTTCTGTCCTACCCGCCAGCTATCCTTCTGGGCCCCGAGGCACAGGGGAAAGTGCTGAATCAGGAAGGAAGGAAGATTTGGATAATGGAAGGCAGGCGGACTATGGTGCTCAACAGATCTCCAGTAAAATGAAAGCTTTCATGTTAATCAAAAGGATGGCCCGGGGCCAAGACTCAACATCTTGATATTATGGTAGGGTAATCTACCTCTGGGGGGGTAGATGGGAGTGGGGTTGCATCAGTTAAATTTAAAGAGCCTGGGGCACCTGGGCGGCTCAGTTGGTTGAGCATCTGACTGTTGGTTTTGGCTCAGGTCATCATCTCAGGCTCCACGCTCAGTGAGGAGTCTGGAGATTCTCTCTCTCCCTCTGCTCCTCCCTACCTGCTCTCATATAAATCAATAAGTCTTTAAAAATTAAAAATTAAAAGATAAAAATAAATTTGAAGAGTCTGCCATACATCATACTGTTTCCAAGTTGACATCTATCTATAGGGTGCTTAGGTCTCAAATGCCATATTTGCCACTTTTTAAAGTTTGCTCAAGTGGAATTTATACCCAGAAAGTGTGTAAGAACTGACTTTACACATATTCTCCTTGCTTCTCCTTTTGCAAGGACCCTAGGACTCAGATCATAGGTTACTACTGAACAGACTTTGGCTATACCATGAATTAAAATGGCATCAGTGGGCTTACCCCAGAGCTGGCCCATTTTTGTTACATTATTTCTACTAGAATATCTACTGGGAGCTTCAAAAAACAGGTTGCCAGAAGATGGTTTAGTCTTACAGTGAGTACCACCTGTCCCTCGGCCACCCAGAACCAGCCCATGGGACACCAGGTCAAACAGGTGAGGGTGTGGCTCAGACCTGTGGTGTGGGGGGTCATCTTTGTGTGGGGTACACGTCACCTGCAGCCCCTGAGCAGCGTCACTAGGAAGGACAGACCCGGGGATCATAGGGCCACCTACAGATGCCCTTTCGCAGGCTGGGAGGCTCAGGGGCAGACCCTCCTGCCCCTGCACTCTCCTCAGGAGACCCTCCTTCTGTCCCACAGCTTTCAGGGAGCACTTCCCTGAGTCCAGGAGGCCCCCCCTGTTTGCTTTCCCACCTACATGGATGGTGCACTGACAGGAAAAAGTGCACTGGCCTTTGGGAAAGTTCCTGGGTTTGAGATGCAGCCA
>NW_027402094.1:0-1262 GCF_003265705.2 Callorhinus ursinus
TCTGCAACCGTTTCTTCCTTGTTCTGTGATTTTTCTTAATCTTTGTTTTGTTTAAGATAGTATTTATTGTTTAACATTTATGAATTTTAAGCAGTCAAAATACAAAGTTTTCTCCCGATGACAAGCATACACTCCCATGCACGCGGGCGTGGGCCCACGCGCACACCCCAGGATGCAGAATCTAGACTATTGTAGTTGCTTTGTGAGTACCTGAAGATGTAAAACTAAAATTGACAATTTCATTAATTGCTTGTAGATAAATAAATTACTGAAAGGAAAAAAACGTGTGTGTGCAATGTGTAAAGAGAGGAAAGGCTCCTTGAGGTTCTGCACAGAGAGCAGAGTGTCCCGATGGACCAGGGAAGATCCCAGGCAGGAGCGCTTCCCCCACACGGGGTGCGGCGGAGGAGGAGGCCAGGGGACAGTCCCCAGCTGCAGGAGGGGAGAAGGGCAGGACCAAGGAGGGGGCTCCCAGCCTCCATCCACAGGGGGAGGCGGTCCCACCCCTGGGCCTGCAGGGAGGCCAGGGAGGTGGCATCTGCTGAGCCCAGTGGGGGGCAGTCCCGGGAATGGGGCAAAGTGCCCCCCTCTGCCCTCCAGGCCCCCATGGACTGCTGGTGCAGGGCAGCCCCCGGAGGGCCTGGAGAGCAGACAGGAGAGTCTGCCTCGGACACAGGGCAGGCAGAAAAGGGTCCAGGAGCAATTTGGAGACGGACCCACACACACAACTCTATTTCACCCAAAGTGTGCCTGTGTGTGTTACTGCCTGCATTCGCACCCACATATGTAGTGAGAATCTCTGCACCTCCTACGATGTCTCTGGCGCTGTCCTGCCGCGAGGGGCGAGGCCCGAGGGCCCCCAGGGCTTCCGTCCTAGTGAGGGGCAAGGCCAGGGAATCCAGAGCAAGGGGACAAGGAATAGCAATCTCTGCTCTGCGGAGAATTCGAATAGGGTGACGGCTACCGGGGTCAGGGGCCACACCCAGAGGGTCGTTCAGGCTGAGATGAAGGTCACGGGAGGTAGGCTGGGAGGGCAGGGGGGCAGAATGTTCCAGGCAGGGAGCACAGGTGTATAAAGGCCGAGGCAGGGCTGTGCTGCCGGGGCTGGGGAAACAGGGCACAGGTGACAGGGAACGGGGCTGGAAGCAGGGGCCCTGCCCAGAGCGCTCCTTCATGCAGGGTAGAGACACCGGGGCGGGTGTAGACCTGGAGACAGGGGTGGTGGCTGGGCACAGGTGTGATGTGTGTTCTGCACAGATCTG
>NW_027402094.1:1362-3628 GCF_003265705.2 Callorhinus ursinus
GATGTGTGTTCTGCACAGATCTGTGTGGCTTTGGGGACAAGGGAACGAGGGGAGGGGGAGACGGGGCTGGGTCCTGGGAGGGGGCTCACAGGGTCTGCAGGGGGCACTGGGGGCTGGCACTGGGGTGGTCATCATGGAGATGGAGGGGGAGGACAGATCGGGGCTGTGTTTGGGCAGTTGGGGGGTCAGAGGAGAGGCAGGAAGAAAGACTCCCACCTTCTCTAAGATTGCTGTGTGTTGTCTGGGCGTCCTCAAGGATCCCTTAGAAAAATCTCTGCGTGGGGCCCTGAGGAGAGTCAGCAAGGCATGGACC
Source organism: Callorhinus ursinus (assembly GCF_003265705.2). Classification (NCBI taxonomy): domain Eukaryota; kingdom Metazoa; phylum Chordata; class Mammalia; order Carnivora; family Otariidae; genus Callorhinus; species Callorhinus ursinus. The sequence goes on from NW_027402094.1 coordinate 1,676, forward strand.
CACTGCACGCAGTGGGGAGCCTGCTTTCTGAGGAGTGCGGCGTGGAGCAGGTCTGTCCATCTGGGCTCCCGCCAGGTTTCCATCGTCCCCGATGGCCCTCCTGAGCAGGTGGTCTCACCTCCCAGCTGCTCCCACAACAGGGACCCCGGGGGCAGCTTCGGCAGGGGCTGGAGTGCAGGGGAGGGATTTCCAAGGGGGCGCACGTCCTACCTCATGGAGCCAACGTGGCTTCCAGTGGGAACCACGACAAATTTCAAAAGAGAAATTTTAAAAAGAGGCAAAGAGAAAGATCGAAAGTGCATATGAATCACTTGAAGACCTTGTCACAGAAGATTCGGATTCCTCAGGTCGTGGAGCTGAGACCCTGCTCGGCCCCCATGTGCCGTCTATGCTGGGAACAGATGGGGAGTAGCCAGGATCCTTAGATGATGTTGGGATCGGAGTGGGGGCAGTCGGGGGGCAAGGGCATTTCTGGCAAAAGGCCCATCACAGGCAAAGCCCCGGGGCACAAAACAGCCTAGTCTGGTGAGCAAGGCAAGGTTGTGCCGTTAGCTTTCTGGAGCCCAGAAACTCAATGCTGGGAGGGTGGGGGCAGGAGGCAGAATGGATGCACACCCTGTGCACCCGGAATGTTCCCACTTACCCTGTCCAGGGCTCCTGTCTTCACGGGCAACCTTGTCCCTGGAACAATGCCCATTTCAGAGGAACCCAATGAACCATAGACTTGAGATGCCTCTTGGGGAAGCCAGCCATGGAGGAACCACTTTGCTCAGGCACAGGAACAGCTCTGCAAAGAAGGAAACTCTTCAGCTTGAAGATACCTCAACTCCTTCACACCACACGCACACGCACACCCTCATTTGTCCCCTGAGCAGGTTTCTGATAACTCAATGGGCTGTGCACTTACGGACACAGCAAATGCAAACACAGCTGCTAAGGATTTGGTAACAAGGTATATTTTCACCCCTTTCGGGGTTAAAGAGTATGTATTTTACTGTTGTCCACCTCAACTGAAGAGTAGAAATACAGATATTGAAAACGGTTTTTGAAGCCTCACAAAATCTATATGCTTTCTCATTTCACACAGCAAATTCTCCACTGACTATTCCCGCAGGTACAAGTTTCAGGGACAGCTGCCAAAAAGACCGTGTGTACTTCGTAAAGGGTGATATGCTGGTTAGACTTTTATTTTTCATTCACTCACTTGCTCACTCGGGAATGACTTATGAAGGGCCATCTGTGTGTGCCAGGCACCAGGCCGATTTGGGTACCGCTAAGAACCGGACAGACACGGTCCCAGCCTGAAAGAGTTGACCTTGAGCAAGAGGCAGCTGGTGCCCCAGGCCCTTCCCGGGAGGACGAAGACCCCGTGCCAAGGTCCCTCTCCGGTTCGGGTTCCCGGGAGCCAGGGAGTACAGCACTGTCAGGGAAACTTTACTAATTAGGGTTTATTGGACCAGATTACAGAGCCGGAAGAATCGCATCACGGATGGAACAATGGAAACAAAAAAAGAGATGAAGCCACGCATTCACCCAGTTCTTATAAAATTCCCAAGAAGGACATCCAGGATGGAAATCTCCAGCTTGGGCTCTGACCTCAGGCTTCTTTCTCAGGAGGAGTCCGATCGATCGCGGCTCCTCGCACCCTGAGCCCAGAGCGGTGTGCACGAGGAGGCAGCTTCGCAGAGGCCAAAGGCACAGGATCGACTGGGGCCACATGACTTTCGTCCAAGGAGCCTCATTTACTTGCATGTGAAACCAGAATAAATCATTCTGGCCATGCAGGGTTGCGCCCAAGGGAGAAATCACACTTGTGTTGTTCTCCAAGAGGGTAACTTGGTGCCAGGCGCACCGCTGTGGAGCCCGGGCACAGCAGGGAGAACCAGAAATGCAAGTCCTCTTTGTGTAAAATGTTGCCATTGTGCTCATCATGGGTTTTCTGCATAAATTTTC
>NW_027402095.1:0-3628 GCF_003265705.2 Callorhinus ursinus
GATAGACCCTTTAAGTAGGATATAGTGTCCTTCCTCATCTCTTATTACAGTCTTTGGTTTAAAATCTAATTTGTCTGATATAAGAATTGTCACCCCAGCTTTCTCTTGGTGTCCATTAGCATGGTGAATGGTTTTCCACCCCCTCACTTTCAATGTGGGGGTGTCTTTGGGTCTAAAATGAGTCTCTTGCAGACAGCATCTCGATGGGTCTTGTTTGTTAATCCAATCTGATAGCCTGTGTCTTTTGATTAGGGCGTTTAGCCCATTTACATTCAGGGTAACTATTGAAAGATAGGAATTTAGTGCCATTGTATTGACTGTAAGGTGACTGTTACTGTCTATTGTCTGTATTCCTTTCTGGTCTATGTTGCTTTTAGGCTCTCTCTTTGCTTAGAGGACCCCTCTCAATATTTCTTGGAGGGCTGGTTTCATGTTTGCAAATTCCTTTAGTTTTTGTTTGTCCTGGAAGATTTTATCTCTCCTTCTATTTTCAATGACAGCCTAGCTGGATATAGTATTCTTGGCTGCATATTTTTCTCGTTTAGTGCTCTGAAGATATCATGCCAGTCCTTTCTGGCCTGCCAGGTCTCTGTGGATAGGCCTGTTGCCAATCTAATGTTTCTACCATTATAGGTTACATATCTCTTCTCCCAAGCTGCTTTCAAGATTTTCTCTTTGTCCTGAGACTCGTAAGTTTTCCTATTAGATGTCAGGGTGTTGATCTATTTTTACTGATTTTGAGAGGGGTTCTCTGTGCCTCCTGGATTTTGATGCCTGTTTCCTTCCCCACAGCAGGGAAGCTCTTTGCTATAATTTGCTCCAATATACCTTCTGCCCCTCTGTCTCCTTCTTCTTCTTCTGGGATCCCAATTATTCTAATGTTGTTTCATCTTATCGTATAGCTTATCAGTCGAATTCTGCCCTCGTGATCCAGTAGTTGTTTATCTCTCTTTTTCTCAGCTTCTTTATTTTCCATCATTTGGTCTTCTATATTGCTAATTATCTCTTCTGCCTCATTTATCCTAGCAGTTAGTGCCCCCATTCTTTATTGCACCTCATTAATAGCCTTTTTGATTTCGATTTGGTTAGATTTTAGTTCTTTTATTTCTCCAGGAAGGGTGTCTCTAATAACTTCCATGCTTTTTTCAAGCCCAGCTAGTATCTTTAAAATCATGATTCTGAACTCTAGGTCTGACGTTGTACTAATGTCCATATTGAGTAGGTCCCTGGCAGACGGTACTACCTCTTGTTCTTTTTGCTGAGGTGATTTTTTTTTTTTGTCTTGTCATTTTGTCCAGAGGAGAATAGATGAATGAGAGAACAAAATGCTAACAGGTTAACAACGTCCCCAGCAAATATACTCTAAACAAATCAGAAAAGACCTGAAACCAGGGGAAAAGAAAGGGAAAGAAAGAAAAAAGAAAGAGGAAAAAAAAAAAGGAAAAAGAAAAAGGTTAAAGGGTGCCTGGGTGGCTCAGTTGGTTCAGCGACTGCCTTCGGCTCAGGTCATGATCCTGGAGTCCCGGGATCGAGTCCCGCATCGGGATCCCTGCTGAGCAGGGAGTCTGCTTCTCCCTCTGACCCTCCCCCCTCTCATGTACTCTCTCTATCTCATTCTGTCTCTCAAATAAATAAATAAATAAAATACTTAAAAAAAAAAAAGAAAGAAAAAGGTTAAAAACAAAAACAGAACAAAACAAAAAAAAACAGAATATGATCAATATGATCAGGCTAGTGCATAGATCAGTGCCACACACTAGATTGTGGGTGTATTTTGGTCTGTTAGAAGAATGTGCCTCATAAAATTTTAAAGAAAGAAAGACATATATGTACAGAATAAGAGTTGATTCGATGAAGGGATGGAAGTTGACTGTAAAGATGAAAATCATAAAAGATTTTATAAAAGGAACTGATAAGTTAAGAATTTGTTTGAAAAAAGAAAGAAGATTAAAAAAAAGAAAAAAAAGGGAGAGAATGTGATCAGGCAGGAGACTAGAACAAAGCCATACACTAGTGATTTAGGGTATATTTTGGTCTGTTAGAAGAAACTGTATCTCAAAATTTTAAAGAGGGAACAACTTGTATATATACATGCCAAAAATAAGGGTATCTACTATGAAGGGATAGAATATGACTCTAAAAATGAAAAATAAAAATGTTTTTTTTCCCAAAAGGGATTGATAAGATGTTGGTTGAAAAAGGGAAAAAGAAATATTAAAAAAAAAAAAAATAAAAAATTAACTTTGAAAAACTAATGAATCATGGTAAAAAAAAGCTATGACTGCTAAGTGCAGTATTACCCTAGCACTGGAGTTCTCCCATTCTCCTTGATCGGTAAACTTGGTCTTGGCTGGCTGTTCATGCTGATCTTCTGGGGGCGGGGCCTGTTGCCGTGGTTCCCAAATGTCTTTGCTGGAGGCGGAATTGCGCCGCCCTTGTCGGTGCGGGCTAAGCAATCTGCTCGGGTTTGCTCTCCGGAGCTTTTGTTCCCTGAAAGCTCTCGGTACAGCTTTGGAGGATGAGAGTGAAAATGGTGGCCTCCCAATCTCCGCCCGGAGGAGCCGAGAACTTGGGGCCCCACTCCTCAGTGCACCCCCAGAGAAAAGCAGTCAGTCACTCCTGTGTCCCCGGTCTCTGGCCGCATTCTGTGCTCACCTGGCCTGTGACCGAGCATTTCTACCTCTGGCACCCGACCCTGTGTGGAGTCTCCAAACCCAGCAGATCCCTGCGGTGCGCTCCCGCACCGCTCCTCCCGGGGGAGGAAGGAGAGTCTCCCCAGCTCTGCCGCTTGTTGGGTCCCTGCTGGAGGAGCAGTGGCCTGACTGGGCAGCAGATCACAGTTTATGGCAACGCCGAGCTGAGAGGCTGCGCCTTGGCTCCCTCTCTGCAGCCAGCTTCCCCGCTCTGATACCTGGGAGCTCTGCCGCACTCAGGCACCCCCGGTCTTTCTGTGACCCCGAGGTTCCTGAGACCACACTGTCCCACGAGGGTTCCACCCCCAGCTTAGCCACAGGAGCGACGTCCCTCAGCGGAGCCGACTTCTAAAAGTTCTGATTTTGTCTCTGCGGCTCTATTACTTGCCAGAAGCGGCCTACGGAGGCCCCCTCCCCGGCCATCTATCCTCCCAAATATCGCCTCAGATTCACTTTTCTGCACGTCCTACCTTCCAGCAAGTGGTCACTTTTCTGTTCAGAGAGTTGTTGCTATTCTTTTCTTTGATCTCCTGTTGATTTCTTAGGTGTTCAGAATGGTTTGATCCCTATTCAGCTGAATTCCTGAGACCAGACGAAATCCAGGTCCCCTACTCCTCTGCCATCTTGCTCCACCCCCTACTTTTTTTTTTTAATAGGCTCCATACCCAGCATGGAACCCAACATGGGGCTTTAACTCATGATCCTGAGATCAAGACCTGAGATGACATCAAGAGTCTGATGCTCAACCAACTGAGCCACCCAGGCACCCTTTGTTATGCTACTTTCTGAGTTCAATCATCTCAAACTGTAATTGATTTTTAGTTAGAACTTTCTTTCTTCTTTCTTTCTTTGAGAGAGAGCACATGCACAAGTTGGGCGGACAGGGAGAGGGAGAGAGACAATCTTAAGCAAGCTCTTTGCCCAGTGCAGAGCCC
>NW_027402096.1:0-3627 GCF_003265705.2 Callorhinus ursinus
CTGAAGGATTAACCATGAGTTGTTTTACTCATATGAATAAAACTACTCTTCACATCTAAGGCCATTTATAGAATTTCATCATAGAGGAAAATATGAAATCACAGTTTGCAGGTTGGGTCTGTTGTCATTCTATTTTACTCCTTAACTGCTTTTCTGGATAATGTAGATTTTATCATCATCCCCCTTAAGCCTCCGCTTATGGATAACGATGCTATAGGCTAAGAATGCCTGTGACACTCATCTGGGCCTAAGATACTTGTGACTCAGCTCTGAGCCAATGTATGGATGGACTGTCCCTTGTTATTATTATTATTTGTTGTTGATTTTGTTAAAATATAATTGACATCATGTTGCATTATTTTTAGTTGTACAATCCAATGACTCAGAAGCTGTTGATATTGCAGAATGATCATAACAAGTTCAGCTATCATCCATCTCAATATACAATTACAAAGTTTCTCTCGTGATGATAGTTGTCAAGATCCCCTCTCCTAGCTACTTTGAAGTGTACAATACAGTTTTGTTAGCTAGATTCACCGTGCTGGACATGACATCCCCATGACTTACTCAATTTATAACAGGAAATTTGTACCTTTTCACACTTTCACCCATTTCACCCGCTCCCCATGCTCTAGCTCAGACTACTGCCAGTGTGTTCTGCATATCCACAAGCTTGATTTGGTTTTGTTCCTATTTTAAGATTCCACACATAAATTAATACCAGTATATGGTATTTATCTTCCTCTGTCTGACTTATTTCACTGAGCATAATGCCCCCAAGGTCCATCCATGCTGTCACAAATGCCAAAACTTCATTCACTTTTATGCTGAGTATATTCCATTATATATATAACTATGTAGATATATATGACAAGTATAATTTCACTAGACTTCTTATCCTTAGAATTCCTATGTAGATATATGACACTTTCTGATTTATTTTATTTTAATTCCAGTATAGTTAACATAATGTGTTCCATTATTTTCAGGTGTACAGTATAGTGATTCAACACTTCCATGCATCACCCAGTATAGCACACTTTCTTTACCCATTCATCCACTGATGAACGTATGGGTTGTTTCCATGTCTTGGTTATTGTAATTATGCTACAATGAAATGGGGGTGTGTACATCTTTTCAATTTTGTGTTTTTGTTTTCCTTTTCTTTTCAGGTTTCTTTTTTTTTAATTTAAATTCAATTAGCTAACATACAGTACATCATTAGTCTCAGATGTAGTGTTCAACAATTAATCAATTGTGTATAACACCCAGGGCTCATCACATCATGTGCTTTCCTTAATGCCCATCACCCAATTATCCCATTCCCCCCACCAACCTCCCTTCCAGCAGCCCTCAGTTTGTTTCCTATAGTTAAGAGTCTCTCAGTTTTTCTCCCCCCTTGATGACTTCCCATTGAGTTTTCCCTCTTTCCCTTACATCTTCTTTATCTATTCATCTTTCAGTGGACATCTTGGCTCTTTCCACAGTTTGGCTATTGTGGACATTGTTTCTATGAACCTTGGGGTGCAGATGCCCCTCTGGATCACTGCATTTGTATCTTTGGAGTAAATACCAGTAGTGGAGTTGCTGGGTTGTAGGGTAACTCTGTTTTCAACTTTTGAGGAACTTCCATACTGTTTTCCACAGTGGATTTACCAGTTTGCATTCCCACCAACAGCGTAAGAGTGTTCCCCTTTCTCTGCATCCTCTCCAACATTTGTTGTTTTCTGTCTTGTGTGTTATTGTTTTCTCAGATAAATGCTCAGACATGGAATTGATAGATCATATGGTAGTTCTATTTTTTATGTTTCAAGGAACCTCCACATTGTTTTCCACAGTGGTTGCCCCAATTTACATCCCCACCAACAGTGCACAGGGTTCCCTTTTCTCCACATCCTCACCAACACTTATTGTTTCTTGTCTTTTTGATATTGACCATTCCAAGAGGCGTGAGGTGATATCTCATTGTGTTTCTGATTTACATTTCCCTGGTGAGTAGTGATGTTGAGAATCTTTTCATGAACCTGTTGGTCATCCGTTTGTCTTCACTGGAAAAAATGTCTCTTCAGACACCCTGCCCATTCTTTAATGAGATTGTGTGTTTGTTTGTTTGCTGCTATTGAATTGTATGAGTTCTTTATATATTTATCCCTTATCAGATATATGATTTGTAAATGTTCTCTTCCATTCAGGAGGTTGACTTTTCATTTTGTTGATGGTTTCCTTTGCCATGCAGTTTTTAGTTTGAGATGACCCTGTGTATTTTTGCTTTTGTTCCCTTGCTTTTGGTGTCAAGTCCTAAAAATCGTTGTCAAGACCAGTATGTTTTCTTCTAGGAGTTTTATGACTTTGGGTCTTACGTTCAAGTCTTTAATCCATTTTGAGTTAATTTTTGCCTATGGTGCTGAAGATAGTGATCGGGTTTCATTCTTTTGCTTGTGACTGTCCTGTTTATTTCAATACCATTTATTGAAGAGACTGTTCTTTCCATATTGTATATCCTGCCTCCTTTGTCGTAAATGAATGAACCACATATCTGTGGGTTTATTTCTGGGATCTTTACTATGTTCCATTGATCTGTTTGTTTGTTTTTTTATGCCAATATTATGATGTTTTAGTTACCATAATTTTATAATATAATTTGAAATCAGGGTGTATGATGTCTCCAGTTTTGGTCTTCTTTCTCATGATTGCTTTGGGTATTCAGGGTCTTTGTGACTCCATAAAAGTTGTAGGATTATTTGTTCTATTTTTGTAAAAAAAATGGCATTGGAATTTTGACAGGAATTACACTGAATCCACAGATCGCTTTGGGTAGTATAGACCTTTAAACAGTATTAATTCTATCCATCAATGAGCATGGAATATTTTTCCATGTATTTGTGACAACTTCATTTTCTTTCAGCAGTATCCTATAGTTTTCAGTGTATGGGTGTTTGGCCTTCTTGGGTTTTGTTCCTTTCTTTTTTTATTTCAATTCAATTAACCAACATATAGTACATCATTAGTTTTTGATGTAATGTTCAATGAGTCATTAGTTGCATATTACACCCAGGGCTCATCACATCACATGCCCTCCTTAATGCCCATCACCCAGTTACCCCCATCTCCCCACCCACCTCCCTTTCAGCAACCCTCAGTTTGTTTCCTAGAGTCCAGAGTCTCTCATGATTTGTCTCCCTTTCTGATTTCTTCCCATTCAGTTTTCCCTCCCTGTCCCTATGATCCTCTGCACTCTTCCTTATATTCCACATATGAGTGAAACCATATGATAATTGTCTTTCTCTGCTTGACTTATTTCACTTAGCATAAGACCCTCCAGTTCCATCCACCTGGATGTAAATGGTAGGATTCATCCTTTTGATGGCTGAGTAATATTCCATTGTATATATGAACCACATCTCCTTTATCCAACCATTCATCTGTTGAAAGACATCTCAGCTCCTTCCACAGTCTGGCTATTGTGGACATTGTTGCTATGAACATTGGGGTGCATGTGGCCTTTCTTTTCAATACATCTGTATCTTTGGGGTAAATACCCAGTAGTGCAATTGCTGGGTCTTAGGATAGCCATCTTGTTTAAATTTATTCTTAGATATTTTATTCGTGTTGATGCAGTTGTAAATG
>NW_027402097.1:0-3626 GCF_003265705.2 Callorhinus ursinus
TTCTCTTTTCTTTTTGATCAGTCTGGCCAGGGGTTTATCAATCTTGTGAATTCTTTCAAAGAACCAGCTCCTAGTTTCTTTGATCTGTTCTACTGTTCTTTTGGTTTCTCTTTCATTGATTTCTGCTCTGATCTTTATGATTTCTCTTCTCCTGCTGGGTTTAGGCTTTATTTGCTGTTCTTTCTTCAGCTCCTTTAGGTGTAGGGTTAGGTTGTGTATTTGAGTCCTCTCTTGTTTCTTGAGAAAGGCTTGTATTGCTATATACTTTCCTCTCAGGACTGCCTTTGCTGTATCCCAAAGATTTTGAACAGTTGTGTTTTCATTTTCATTGGTTTCCATGAATTTTTTTAATTCTTCTTTAATTTCTTGGTTGACCCATTCATTCTTTAGTAGGATGTTCTTTAGCCTCCATGTATTTGAGTTCTTTCCGACTTTCCTCTTGTGGTTGAGTTCTAGTTTCAAAGCATTGTGGTCTGAAAATATGCAGGGAATGATCCCAATCTTTTGGTACCGGTTGAGACCTGATTTGTGACCTAGAATGTGATCAATTCTGGAGAATGTTCCATGGGCAATAGAGAAGAATGTGTATTCCGTTGCTTTGGGATGGAATGTTGTGAATATGTCTGTGAAGTGCATTTGGTCCAGTGTGTCATTTAAAGTCTTTATTTCCTTGTTGATCTTTTGCTTAGATGATCTGTCCATTTCAGTCAGGCGGGTGTTAAAGTCCCCCACTATTATTGTATTGTTGCCAATGTGTTTCTTTGCTTTTGTTATTAATTGCCTTATATAATTGGCTGCTCCCAGGTTCGGGGCATAGATATTTACAATTGTTAGATCTTCTTGTTGGATGGACCCTTTAAGTAGGATATAGTGTCCTTCCGCATCTCTTATTACAGTCTTTGTTTTAAAATCTAGTTTGTCTGATGTAAGGATTGCCACCCCAGCTTTCTTTTAGTGTCCATTAGCATGGTAAATGGTTTTCCACCCCCTCACTTTCAATCTGGGGGTGTCTTTGGGTCTAAAATGAGTCTCTTGCAGACAGCATATTGATGGGTCTTGTTTTTTTAATCCAATCTGATAGCCTGTTTCTTTTGATTGGGGCATTGAGCCCATTTGCATTCAGGGTAACTATTGAAAGGTATGAATTTAGTGCCATTGTATTGCCTGTAAGGTGACTCTTACTGTATATTGTCTGTGTTCCTTTCTGATCTATGCTGCTTTTAGGCTCTCTTTTTGCTTAGAGGACCTCTTTCAATATTTCTTGTAGGGCTGGTTTTGTGTTTGCAAATTCCTTTAGTTTTTGTTTGTCCTGGAACCTTTTTATCTCTCCTTCAATTTTCAATGATAGCCTGGCTGGATATAGTATTCTTGGCTGCAAATTTTTCTCGTTTAGTGCTCTGAAGATATCATGCCAGTCCTTTCTGGCCTGCCAGGTCTCTGTGGATAGGTCTGTTGCCAATCTAATGTTTCTACCATTGTAGGTTACATATCTCTTCTCCCGAGCTGCTTTCAGGATTTTCTCTTTGTCTCTGAGACTCGTAAGTTTTACTATTAGATGTCGGGGTGTTGACCTTTTATTATTGATTTTGAGAGGGGTTCTCTGTGCCTCCTGGATTTTGATGCCTGTTTCCTTCCCCACATTAGGGAAGTTCTCTGCTATTATTTGCTCCAGTATACCTTCTGCCCCTCTCTCTCTTTCTTCTTCTTCTGGGATCCCAATTATTCTAATGTTGTTTCGTCTTATTGTATCGCTTATCTCTCGAATTCTGCCCTCGTGATCCTGTAGTTGTTTCTCTCTCTTTTTCTCAGCCTCTTTATTTTCCATCATTTGGTCTTCTATATCGCTGATTCTCTCTTCTGCCTCATTTATCCTAGCAGTTAGTGCCCCCATTTTTGATTGCACCTCATTAATAGCCTTTTTGATTTCGACTTGGTTAGATTTTAGTTCTTTTATTTCTCCAGAAAGGGTTTCTCTAATAACTTCCACACTTTTTTCAAGCCCAGCTAGTATCTTAAAGTCATGATTCTGAACTCTAGGTCCGACATCGTACTAATGTCAGTATTGAGTAGGTCCCTGGCAGACGGTACTACCTCCTGTTCTTTTTGCTGAGGTGATTTTTTTCGTCTTGTCATTTTGTCCAGAGGAGAACAGATGAATGAGAGAACAGAATGCTAACAGGTTAACAACGTCTCCAGCAAATATACTCTATACAAATCAGAAAAGTCCTGAAACCAGGGGCCAAGAAAGGGAAAGAAAGAAGAGAAAAAAAAAGGAAAAAGTAAAAGATAAAAACAAACAAAAACAGAACAAAACAAAAAAGAACAGAATATGATCAAATATGATCAGGCTAGTGCATAGATCAGTGCCACACACTAGCTTTTGGGCATATTTTGGTCTGTTAGAAGAAAGTGCCTGCTAAAATTTTAAAGGAAGAAAGACTTATATATGTACAAAATAAGGGTTGATACAATGAAGGGATGGAAGATGACTGTAAAGATGAAAATTATAAAAGATTTTATAAAAGGACTTGATAAGATAAGTTGTTTTTAAAAAGAAAGAAGAAGATTTAAAAAGAAAAAGAAAAAAGAAAAAAAAGAAAAAAAAAGGGGAGAGAATGTGATCAGGCAGGAGAATAGAACAAAGCCATACACTAGTGATTTAGGGTATATTTTGATCTGTTAGAAGAGATTGTATCTCAAAATTTTAAAGAGAGAACAACTTATATATATATATATGCCAAAAATAAGGGTAACTACTATGAAGGGATAAAAATATGACTCTAAAAATGAAAAATAAAAAACGTTTTTTTAAAAAAGGGATTGATAAGATGTTTGAAAAAGGGAAAAAGAAAAATTCAAAAAAAACAGTTAAAAAAATTAACTTTGAAAAACTAATGAATTATGGTAAAAAAAGCCATGAATTCTATGTGCAGTATTCCCCCAGCGCTGGACTTCTCCTGTTCTCCGTGATCGGTAAACTTGGTCTTGGCTTGCTGGCTGTTCGTGCTGATCTTCTGGGGGAGGGGCCTGTTGCCGTGGTTCCCAAATGTCTTTGCCGGAGGCGGAATTGCCCCGCCCTTGTCGGTCCGGGCTAAGCAAGCTGCTCGGGTTTCTCTCAGGAGCTTTTGTTCCCTGCAAGCTCTTGGTACAGCTTTGGAGGACCAGGGTGAAAATGGTGGCCTCCCAATCACCACCCGGAGGAGCTGAGAACTCGGGGCCCCATTCCTCAGTGTGCCCCCAGAGAAAAGCAGTCAGTCACTCCCATCTCCCCGGTCTCCGGCCGCACTCCGTGCTCACCCGGCCTGTGACCGAGCGTTTCTATATCTGGCACCCGACCCCGTGTGGATTCTCCAAACCCAGCAGATCCCTGCGGTGCGCTCCCGCGCCGCTCCTCCCCGGGGGAGGAAGGGGAGTCTCCCCGGCTCTGCCGCTTGTTGGGTCCCTGCTGGAGGCGCAGTGGCCCGACTGGGCCGCGGATCACAGTTTATGGCAACCCCGAGCTGAGAGCCCGCGCCTCGGCTCCACCTCTGCAGCCAGCTTCCCCGCTCCAATACCTGGGAGCTCTGCCGCACTCAGGCACCCCCGGTCTTTCTGTGACCCCAAGGGTCCTGAGACCACACTGTCCC
>NW_027402098.1:0-306 GCF_003265705.2 Callorhinus ursinus
GGGGATGGGTTAGCCTGGTGATGGGTATTAAAGAGGGCACATTCTGCATGGGGCACTGGGTGTTATGCACAAACAATGAGTCATGGAACACTACATCAAAAACTACTGATGTACGGTGATTAACATAACAATAAAATTAAAATGTAATGATGTAATATGGTGATTAACACAACAATAAAAAATAAAAAAATAAAAAGAGAGAGAGAGAATCTAGTAGGAAGGGAAAAATGAAGGGGAGGAAATCGGAGGGGGAGGCGAACCATGAGAGACGATGGACTCTGAGAAACAAACTGAGGGTTCTAGAGT
>NW_027402098.1:406-3626 GCF_003265705.2 Callorhinus ursinus
TGGAACACTGGGTGTTATGCACAAACAATGAGTCATGGAACACTACATCAAAAACTACTGATGTACGGTGATTAACATAACAATAAAATTAAAATGTAATGATGTAATATGGTGATTAACACAACAATAAAAAATAAAAAAATAAAGAGAGAGAGAGAGAATCTAGTAGGAAGGGAAAAATGAAGGGGAGGAAATCAGAGGGGGAGGCGAACCATGAGAGACGATGGACTCTGAGAAACAAACTGAGGGTTCTAGAGGGGAGGGGGTGGGGGGATGGGTTAGTCTGGTGGTGGGTATTAAAGAGGTCAGCATTGAAGGGAGCACTGGCTGTTATACGCAAACAATGAATCATGGAACACTACATCAAAAAGTAGTGATGTAATGTATAGTGATTAACATAACAAAATAAAATTAAATTAAAAGAAAGAAAAAAGAAACGATCTCTGAAAGTACAGCCTTAATTGTACACTTTAAAGGGATGCAGTCTACTGTACCTAAAGTATACCTCAGTAACATTCATGTAATAATCTACTATATTTCTCCATATACTAGCAGTGAACATTTAGAAAATGAAATTTTTAGAAAAAGGAAATGAAATTCAATAAACAGAGTGGAGATTCACGTCCACCTTCATTAAATGTATGAGAACACATGTAACAAAGATCCCTGAAAACTCTTGCTGAAATAAATTAAAGGAAATCTAAATAATTAGAAAAAAATGTATCCACATGTATGGACTAGACCACTCAAAATTGTTGGAACATCAAATCAGCATTATTCTGATTCATACTGCATTTGCACTTTGGGGGCAAATTTACAACCTAATTCTCAAATATATATGGTGATCAACATACCTAGAATAGCCAAGACAACCTTGAAGAATTAAATTGGAGAAATTTACTAAATTTTAAATCACCGTAAAGCTACAGTAATTAAGGTGCTCTTAATGGTGTAAGTAACACAATGTAAATATATTTTAGTATATGTGCTGCCGAAGCGAGCACTAACACAATGTAAATAAATCAATGTGAGAGAGTAGAGAGTAAAAAATTTCCTGATACACCTATACACTTAAAAAATTTTTATTTTAATTTTACTTTTCAATTATTTTCTTTTTAAGTAATCTCTGCATCCCACATGGCTCTCAAACTCAAAAAAAAAAAAGGGTGAGAGTTTTACCTGAGACCCAATTAGTACAGCTGCATGGGACAGGCAATCTTTACACAGGAGAGAGTGTCCTGACAAAGGAACTTTTGATATAGAGTTATATATCAAAATATATTTTTTTTACATAAAAAGTTACAAATTTTATACAAAAGACATTGTAGAAAGACACTGCATTTCCCGGTCTTAAATTTCTATTATATGTAGGGCTGTATGGCTTTAATGTTATGGGAACCAGGGAAGTGTCTTCCTTTTTCTTATCTTTTCCAGAATGCTCCTTTTGGGTTCTTTTCTTTCATAAAGCAGATGTACAATGTGCGCTTGGGGTAAAATAGAGCCCATGCACTGAGATTTGTGGATTCATTTTGACCTTGGTAAATGTGAAAACATCGCTTCCTTGGGAGCCCAGGTGCAGGACCCACAAACATTAAAGGTGGACAATTGCCTTTATCAGTGCTACAGCGACCTCCTAAGCCTCTGGCTCCTAAGATCTAGGGGGGAACCTGTGCTGAAGAAGTGAAGAGGTGCTTCAGGGCACCACTTCCCCTGCCTGCCTGTTTCTCTCTCCTCAACCTCAGCTTCTATGTCACTGAACACCACTGTACACATCTACTGTGGACATCATCCATCACTGACCCATGACCTCGAACTGCCCATGTTTGCTTCGAGGAATACAACCCCAGGTCAATGGCATGAGGTCAACTCAAAGAAATCGAGCAAGCCATATTCCATCTTTTTAAAATTGTTTCAAATTTTTAAAAAATATATTTCCAGTATAGTTAACATACAGTGTTCCATGAGTTTCCAGTATATAACATGGTGATTGAACATTTCCATACATTGCCCAGTGCTCATTACCACAAGTGCACTTCTTAATCCCCATCACCTCACCCATCCCCCAACCGTCCCTCCCCTCGGGCAACCATCCGTTTGTTCTCTATAGTTAAGGGTCTTTTTCGTGGTTTGTCTCTCTCCCTTTTCTATTTCCTTTGCTTACATGTTTTGTTTCTTAAATTCCACATAGGAGTGAGATCATGGGGTATTTATCCTTCTCTGACTGCCTTATTTCACTTAGCATAATACACGCTGGCTCCATCTGTATCCTTGCAAATGGCAAGATTTCATTCTTTTTTATGGATGAATAATATTCCATGGTGTGTGTGTGTGTGTGTGTGTGTGTGTGTGTGTGTGTGTGTGTGTGTATTACATTGTCTTTATCATTCATCTGTTGATGGATATCTGGGTTCTTTCCATAGTTTGTCTATGCTGCTATACAAAGGGCGCATGTATTCTTGCAAATGACTGTTTCTGTATTTTTGGAATAAATATCCAGTGGTAGGATTAATGGATCATAATCGTTCCTTTCTGAGGAACCTCCATACTGTTTTCCACAATGGCTACACCAGTTTGTATTCCCACCAATACTGTAAGAGTGTTCCTTTTCCTCCACATCCTGGCCCACACTTGTTGTTTCTTGTATTTTTGATTTTAGCCATTCTGACAGGTGTGACGTGATATCTCGTTGGTTCTTTTTTTTTTTTCCAGATTTTACCTATTTATTTGAGAATGAAGGAGAGAGAGCACAAGTGGGGGGAGGCGGAGAGGGAGTAGCCGGCTCCCCACTGAGCACGTAGCCCGATGTGGGACTCGATCCCAGGACCCCAAGGTCACCACCCGAGCCAAAGGCAGACATGTAATGGACCGAGCCACTCAGGTGCCCTATCTTATTGTTTCGATTTGCTTTTTCCTGATGATGAGTGTTGTCGAGCATCTTTTCATGTGTCTGTTGGCCATCTGGATGTCTTCTTTGGAGTAATGTCTTCATTTCTTCTGCCTCTTTTTAAATTGGATTATTTGTGGCTTTTGGTGTTGAGTTGTATAACCTCTTTATATATGTTGGATACTAACCATTCATTGCATATGTCATTTGCAAATATCTTCTCCCATTCAGTACGTTGCCTTCTACTTTGGTTGATTGTCATAAAATGGCTCTTTATCTCTCTTCTGTCAAATATGAGGGTGAACCAAATAAACACAACAACATAGCATCGAGGTT
>NW_027402099.1:0-317 GCF_003265705.2 Callorhinus ursinus
GGGACGGGGAGAGTTGACATCACACAAAGGACCTGGGTTCAAATCCCAGCTCGACCACTTCCCAGCCTAGTGACCTCGGCCAGGAGCTTCATGTCTGTGAACCTCCATTTCCTCTTCTGTAAAATGCGGATAATAATTTCCCCCAGGGCTGTTGGGGTATTAAATGAGACAGTCATACAAGGCCCAGAGCCTGGAGCATGGTCACTGCTCTGGGCACGCCAGCTGGTAGTACCGACGGCTGAGCGAAGCTGTGGGGAAAGCTGGTGTGGGGCGGCCCGGGCGGGGGGGGGGGGCAGGCCTGGAAAGGCGGCTCCAGG
>NW_027402099.1:417-3625 GCF_003265705.2 Callorhinus ursinus
GGGGGGGGGGGGGGGGGGGGGGGGGGGGGGGGGGGGGGGCAGGCCTGGAAAGGCGGCTCCAGGAGGGAGGACCGCACATGCAGAGGCCTGCACGCCGCTGGGGCTGGGGGGTCAGCGTGTGAGCCGGGGGTAGGGAGTGATGGGGCTGGGGAGGTCCGGGAAGCAAGCCCACGGGGGCCGGTAGTTCACGGGAATTGTGGGGATTTTTGTCCTCAGAGCAGGGGAGCCACGGAAGGTGTTTGAGAGGGGGCCTGGCACGTTCACCTGAGCTGTGGACTGGGCGCTGGACGGGGGTGCAGGACACCAGGTGGCTGTGCCATGTCCGAAGAGGAAGGGTGATGCTCTGGGCTAGGTGGGGACCGTGGGGACTGGGGACAGAGGTGGGGGAGAGACAGCAAGGAGGTGGGGGCCGCAGGGAGGCCCGGCTTTCTGGCTGGGGCGGCCAAGGGAAGGAGGTGCTGAGCTCGCCGGGACCGCGGGAAGGCGCAGTGTCTGGGGCCAGGGAAGCTCGGCCGCAGGCCCGTGCGGGTGGAGGTGCCCAGCCTGGGCCACGGGAGGACGGGGCAGCCGGGCCTTCAGCCGCCCTGCGCCCCAGCACAGGGGGCCCGGCCGCCCTCGGAACTGCCCAGACCCCGTTCTCGCAGCTGGTGCGGCCCAGCCCGGCCCCGCAGGCCGCCCTCTGCGCGCGCTCAGGCCGACTGTGGGTCCAGTGAGCCCCGCCCCTCAGCCCCCCCCCGCTGCCAGGGGAGGTGCCCTTGGGCGAGTCCCGCTGTGCCTCTTCCTCCTCTTCGTGCAGAGGGAGCATCACTGCAGGGAGTGTGGGGAAGCCCCCAGCTCAGCTCCTGGCTGAGAGAAGGGGTGCTCGAGGGGGACCCCGGCACAGTCAGGACTCACACCTGGGGCCGCAGAAGCCCAAAGCAGGAGAGAGCTGGGGACAGCGGCGGACAGAGACATGGGAGGGACTCGGGGACAGAAAGAGCAGGTGACAAGGAAAGAGGCAGAGAAAGGGGAGGCCGGAGGGAGGCCAGGGAGGGCTTGGGGGGCCAGGGGGTCACCAGGCCTCCAGTGGCCCCTCCTCTGGGGTTCCTATTCTCAGAGAAAAGAAATCACTCTCCACCCAATTAACCTGATTAGAAGTCACCACGTTGTAGAGATGTGTGCGTGTGTGTGTTGGGGGGGGCGGTGATTAGGAAGAATTACCTCCCTGCAGAGAGTTTAAATGTAATTTTCGTTCCCTAATCTAAAAGCCAAATAAAGGAGAGTGGGCTTTCTGCCCTCTGCTCCGGGCCGGGCCCCGCCTGCCGCCAGCTGAGGACCAGAGAGTTCCCCGAGAAGGGGCACCAGCTCAGACCCAGGGCCGGGCTCCCCCCGCACGGTGACAGTTACGTACAACTCGGGACAGCCGTGTGCTCTCCTGACACGCACGCGCACACACCATCTCACGGGGCCGCGGGCACGCGCGCACACCATCTCACGGGGCCGCGGGCACGCGCACACCAGCTCGCGGGCACGCGCGCACACCGCCTCACGCGGGCGCGGGCACGCGCGCACACCATCTCACGGGGCCCGGCGGGCGAGCCACAGGAGCCCCGGGTTAGTTCTGGCTCCGGCGCTAAGGGGCCTGTGTTCCGCCCACAGCAGTGAGAGCTATGACCTGGGGGCTCCTTCCGGCTGCGGAAGCTTGGGGTTCGCTTTCCTCTCTGTCTCAGCCTCTTCTTTTCCAAAGCCAGGCTGACAGAACACGAGGTTTGGGGGGCAGCCCCGCAGAGTCCAGGAGGTGACGCCCCGTCTCCCGTGAGGCCTCCATCAGCGCCCTGGCAGCGCTGCGCGTCCAGGGCCCGGAGGCAGGAGGGCTTCGCTGTCCCCACGCGCAGCCACCGCGCACCCACGTCTCACCCGGGGACGCGGGGCTCCCAGCGACGAGGGGTGGGATCTGTCACCAGCGCCAGGCCCGGAGCCCGGCCTCGCCCGCCCCTGGCCCGGACCCGCAGCACCCTCCGTTCCTGAGACTTCTCGAGCGTTCGGCGGGCGAGGGAAGGCCGAGGATAGCGCAGCTGGAGCCCGGGCCTAACGTGCGGTAATTTACAGCCCGCGGCTCCTGGGCCAGCTGGGCCCTGGGGACAGTCCCGGGAAAGCCGTAGTCAGAGAGGGGCTCGGAGGCCCAGGTAGGAGCGCAGCCTGGAGGCCAGGCTGGGAGTCCACAGAGGTGGTGAGCATGTCACTGAGGGTGGCAGGGCCCCTCCCATCCCTGAGGGGTGACCTAAGGGCCCCACATGTCACTAGGGGCCATGCCTTGCCGCGCCCTGTCCTGCCCCCTGCTCTGCGTAGCTGTGGCCACCCCAGCCCCCCTTGTATGACCAGACAGCTCAGGCGGGAGCACCAATCCTGCCCCAGCAGAGGGGGCTAGAGAGTTCCAGGGCAGGTAATGGGGGTGGGGGTGGAGTCTGGCCTGGGTTTGCGCCTCAGCCACTGACTCACTGTGGGACCTGAGCCACCTCTCCTGTCTCTGGGCCTGGGTCCTCATCCTCCCAACAGGGCGAGGAAACTGCCTGGACCCCACGTGGGCTGACCGGGCTGGGGACATCTGCAGGTGTCCGGTGGGTGTTTATTCTCATCCCCTCTGTGGCCCCCACGGTGCCTGGCTCCAAGCCAGCACCCCGTAAATATCGATTAACCCGAGGAGATAATGAGAAGAGCTGATATTTGGGTCTGGGCCTCACAGCACGAAATCTAAAACTGTGTTGGGCAGTGAAACAACCAGAAGGCCAGCTGGGTGGAGCCATGAAGGGTTTGGCTATGAGACATCAGGGAAGACTTCCTGGAGGAAGCAGGCCTTGGGCTGTGTAGGATTTGGCTAGAGGAGGGGAAGGCATGAGAGAAGGGGAGACTGCTTGTCAAAAGCAGGGAGGGCGGAGAAGAGGGGTCATGGTGAGGCCTCTCTCTCTTGTGCTGTGAGGCTGGCCCTGGGCAGCGTGTGTGTGTGTGTGTGTATGTGTGTGTGTGTGTGTGCGTGTGTGCGTGTGTGTGTGTGTGTGTGTATGTATGTATGTGTGTGTGTGTGTGTGTGTATGTGTGTGTGTGTGTGCGTGTGTGCGTGTGTGTGTGTGTGTATGTATGTATGTATGTGTGTGTGTGTGTGTGTGTGTGTGTGTGTATGTGTGTGTGTGTGTGTGTGTCTGTGTGGTGGGGGGAGTCCCAGCACAGTGCT
>NW_027402100.1:0-3625 GCF_003265705.2 Callorhinus ursinus
GGGGGCTGAGAGGCTTTCCTTGGGATGTGATATCTATAAGAAATCAAGAATAGGAATTAGCCAGGCAAAGATGGTGTAGCAGACTCTTCTGCTATCCCAAGAGTCAGAGAACGCATGGAAAGTCAGAGAAGGCGTGCCAGAGATGGAAAGCTCAGATGGGGAGGGTGGCAAGAGATGATGAAGAGACAGGGACCACATCCTGAAAGGCCTTGTAAGTCACATGAAGGAATCTGGATTTCCTCCTGAGGACAATGGTGAGCTATCCAAGGGCTTTGAGCCGGAGCGATATGATTAGATCATTGGCCGCAAAGTGGAGAAAAAGGTCAGAGACACAGGACTAAAAACAGTGTGTTGAGGAGACTAGAGGCAAACAGGAGAGAGCATCTGATGTCCCAGGTTAAGATAGGAACAACAGGAATGGAGAAAATTGGACATTTTGAGAGGTGGTCATTTAAACTACTTCTAGCCATTCCTGCCTCAGTAATTTTCCCATCAAGGTTCCACAATGACCGATAGCAAGGAGAAGATAAGTCTGGTTCAAGGGCTTGCCCTCAAATAAGGTAGATCAAATAGCTATTTTTAGTTAGCCATGTTCCTTGTTAAAAGAAGCTTATTAAAACAAGATCCAGGGCGCCTGGGTGGCTCAGTTGGTTGGGCAACTGCCTTCGGCTCAGGTCATGATCCTGGAGTCCCAGGATCGAGTCCCGCATCGGGGCATCGGGCTCCCTGCTCAGCGAAGAGTCTGCTTCTCCTTTTGACCCTCCCCCCTCTCATGCTCTCTCTCTCTTTCTCTCTCATTCTATCAAATAAATAAATAAAATCTTTTAAAAATTAAAAAAAAATTCAATCTGACACGTTCCAGAAAAATTATTTGAATTTTGCAGCAAATGCTTCAGCCTAAAATAAATGGCTTTGCTTGTAGAAACGTGTATGGTACCACACATTCGTCAAAACTCTCCACTCCTCTGAAAGTGCTGTCGTCCTGGTAACTGGAGAGCTCAGCAGAGCCAGAGTCCTGCAGGCTGGCGGGGTGTGACCTAGACCCCATGAGGGCAGGGCTTGAGCCCACTGTATTCGCTGCCCCATCCCAGGTCCCGGCTCAGAGCCAGGCACAGAGTGGCCACTGGAGAAACGAGCCCATCTGCTGTATTTGCAAATGTAATACGGTAGCAATACACATACATAGTATATGCATCAGTGTATCCGTATATATTTAAACAAAGATACCTGTGACTTACCTCAAATTGTCCGTGATGAATTAGAAATGCCTTGGTCACCAGTAGAGAAAGAAGGAAATAATTCCCCAAGTTTGGACAGAAGTGGTGGGATGCGGGAGAAAAATGGTTCCTTATGTAGCAGAAGACGACCCGCTTCCTGAGAAGTACCTTTCTCCACATAAACTATAAAAATCATTTCAAAGTTAACCACTTTCTGGCTTTTCATACCTTTAAGGAACAAAACTGACATAAACACACTCAATAGTTTAAAGAAGAGGCAAGAGCGTTATTCACTGGCCCCCCAGGGAGCCAGCCCTTCTCTCTTTGCAAAGGTGTTTTTTATTGCTGTTGTTTTAAGTAAGAGGAGTTGGCAACTGAAAATTGTTGTGAGACTTGTACATGATAGCAGATGAGACTTTACTCTCCAGAGGAGATTTTTCCCCTCAGTACACACTGCCGGATAGAATCATGCACTTGATGTAGTAACCCAGCGGCAACTGAAACCTCAAATCGAAAGGCTCAGAGGAGCGCAAGGAAGAAGCAATGGGGAACCAGATTACACAGAAGGTCTCTCCAAAGGCAAGCACATTCTAGTTCAGACCAGTTAAATTTTCCAACCTGGACGCACTCCTCCGGCAGACACTGGCGGTCGGCTTTTTTCCAAGCACAAGAAATGCTGACACCTGTGCCCAAGCACAGACTCAAGTCAAACAATCTGGGTTCCGGTCCAGCCTTCTCCACTCACCAGCCAGGTGGCGGCAGTCCGGCTCACTGATTTCTTCAAGCCTCAGTTTCTCACCTCTAAAATGGGGATAATAATAGTACTTACCTCAGAGTGGTGATAAAGATTAAAAAAAGAATGGTAATGCGTGAAGGTGCAGAGAAGAGTATCTGGGGTAGCATTCGTGTTCAAAAGAGCATAGCTATTGTCATTTATTATTAGCAGGATTTGCATTATTCAATCATCATCATCATCATCATCATCATCATCATTATATTTAAGGAGTTTGGCCTGACTGAGGTAAAGGTGTGTAACGGCAAACATCAGGAGGGAGAAGGTAATGAGTAGTTTTGAAGAAAATAAAATTAAACCCACATTCTTGCCTTCCTGTCCCTCCCATGTCAGACCCCCCAAAACTTTGGGATTAACCTAGGCATTCCACTGGGATTAAGGTAACAAAATGAGTCCCTCTGAGTATGATCCATAGTGGCAGAAACAAAGCCATCAGGGTGACATAGAGTACAACAAAAAATGTAGTTTTACTCTTTGGAATTGATTTTAAGTAATTACTCCCTAGTTTCTCCTCAGAAAAATTCAAACAATACAGATACAGAAAGAAACTTTCTTTGACCACTATCCTCTGCTTCTAGGGCCATCCCCAGAGGTAAGTAACTGTTATCAGGGTGGAATGCATCCTTCAGATTTTTGTCTATAGAAACTACACTATTCATTTTGGTTCACATAAATGGACTCATACTCTATGTACCATTTGGCAACTGCTTTTTTCATCCAATAATGCCTAGCGATGTTTCCATGCTAGCACATATAAATAGCTCTAACTTTTTCACTCTTCGCAGTGTGTGTCTATTCCTAATAACTGAATGGATTGCTTTAATAGGTCTGATGACAGCCCATCTCTTGCCCTCTTCTGTCTGTTCTTTGTGGGAGATATGACCGTAGCTTGAGAGTCTGGAGATTTGTTCTTTGGTTCTGGTACTTCTAACTAGAAGTGATACCTTAATATAATCATTAAGGCACCCTGAATTTCAGGTCCCTTATCTATCAAATGAGAGAATTGAATTACATGGCTTCTAATTTCCAGTACAGCTACAATCATCAGGGTTTTGGGCACTGGGACAGAAAAACTATTTCCTCCAGTATCAGAATGAGGAAAGTTGCGGGAGTGGGCAAAAGCTGATGATTTCTGAAGACGTTCTTCCTGCAAACAGGTATATGCTTTCCACAAAGTTAGGTCCATTCCTAAACTGAAGTCTGGTTTCCCTCATTCTTTTAATGCACACATGGTATTCAGTGGTATGTGGGCTTTGACATCACAGGAGTCAAGATATTTTTGAGTAGTCATGCATACACAAATTAGTCTGGTAGAATTTTGTTGAAAGTATTTGCATCTGGGCTGTTTATTGGGGATGGAATTAGGATGTGAGAGGCAGGTTTGGGGAAGTGAGTACTAAAAGGGATGATTTGAGTGCCCCAAAAAGGTTTGTTCATTTAGTCAACAGGTAACGAACCCCATGTGTGGTGGTGTGGGAGATTAAAACAAAGAACCAAGATCGTTAGCCTCTGTGCTTCCAAAATCTTAGCCAGTGCCTGTGCCTCACCTGAAGGGTGTCTGCATTATGGAGTAATTCTCTTGCTCTCCGGTCCATCACCAAGGTACTTTCCTGCC